>NC_080042.1:24677708-24680180 GCF_012489685.1 Lotus japonicus | reverse complement strand
GCGCAGGAAAAATCGGAATCGCAAAAAAAAATCATTTTTCCGTTTTTTTCCAAAACCTATAAATAGCTTGAAAATTTGATTTTTTGAGAAAAAACCCATTTTTCCCCACCCCCAAAACCGCGAGTTCCTAGAGAGAGAGAGAGATTCGGATCTTCGTCGTTTCTTGCCCGTTTGCTTCACCGATCGTCACTAATCGAAGACCTCGAGGTAGGTAATCTATACTCTCTTCGAATCGTCGTTTCTGTCCATTTCTCCTGCGACTTTCTGAGTTCAAAATTTTGAGGTTTTTGAAAAACTGTTCAAATCAGCTGATTTCAGCGTCTAAACTTCTTCCCTGCATGCTCCTGAGCGTGTTCTGCGGATTAGATTTTTGTCAAATGTCGACGAAATGCGCCGGGATCAATTTCTACCCTAAATACCCATTTTTCGGCAAAGTCGCAACCTTTACGCTCTAATCTATCGACTTGGCTTAGTGCTAGTAGGATTTGTCGTCATAAACGTCGTTGTGGACGTCCCCATCCAATTTGTTTTTTCAAAAATCCAATTTTGAAATTCTGAGCTAAAAATAATGACCAAACTGCCCCTATATCAGTTTTCGATCCGAAAATTTTTCCGAGCCTAGAACCGTCTTAGTTACGGCTTATGTTAACCTAGGAACCAAGTTTGATCGAAGAAAAACCGACCCTCCCAATTAAGGAAAGTGGCCGAGAGCTATATCAAGGGGGGAGGAGAATCCGATTTTTCGAAAACTTGTCTTAACGCGTTAGATTGTCGTACCAAGGAGGTAGTAGTGTACTGTGTAACCCTAGGACTCTTTGATTGCTGAGTTTCTGACTCTTGGTGTTGATTTCTGTGATTTTTGCTTAAGGTTCGTTTGAGGAGATTCCAAGAAATCAAGGAGAAGAGTTTGGAGAACATATTGAGGAAGAAGCTGGAAGACCCACCGGTGAGGGCTACTCTCTGAATTACTAGATAATGCTTTAGGTGTCGACAAGTTCGACTTGATCTATGTGTTATGCACTTAATTGCTAAATGTCTGAATTGTTCTCTGAGGCTTCGGCCGACCTTGTTGAGTATTTGAGGCCATGATATTGTGTGCTAAATGATTCACATGCTATGTGCTACATGGTTAACTTAGGATGTGTTGGAATATGCTGTTTATGCTTTTGACTGAGCTGTTTTATTTATGCTATTCCACTTGTACCTGAGATTCTGAAGAGTGAGGTTTACGGGCAGGTCATGCCGAATTTTTATGAGATTTTGAGAGAGTTTTAAAAGGACGAACGGAGTTCGGACCTTGTCATGCTCCAATGGATCGAGACCTTCTCAGGGAATTACTTGGGTTTATGGGAACTTTGAAACTCATAGGAAATACGATAAGACTAAAAAGAGCTATTTTATAAAGAAAATTCATAAGATATTAAACAACCTCTAAACCTTTAAATAAAGATAACAATCTCGGATGCAAGCTTTGGATTGAAGTTTAGTTTTGGAAAACGAGAAGTGTCGTCGGATCCAAGTGTTGAGAAGATTTCGAGTTCTGGGTATGTTGATACTCATTCGCTCTGGGAGCAGTTTGTTTAGCCATCCAAGGGATGAGCCGAGAAGCTTCACGGAGGTGTGAGACCTTGTGAATGCGTGATACTCCACTGAGGCGTGAGACCTTGTGGAAAGCATGGATCTTCACTGAGGCGTGAGACCTCGTGAACAGCATGAAACTTCATTGAAGCGTGAGACTTCGTGCAAGTGTGTAAATTCACTGAGGCGTGAGACCTTGTGAAAGCATAAAACTTCACTGAAGCGTGAGACTTTGTGAATGTGTGAGACTCCACAGAAGCGAGAGACTTCGTGAGAGCATTGATGACTCGAAGAGTTGTCGTGAGTGGTTGCACTCTTTTGTTTATGATTAATTGTATTTTGTCGCAGAATCGACATTTACCTTAGGGTATTCTTTTAGAGACTTTAAGTTATCTAGAACACGTGGCGACGTGTCGGGTGAGGTCGGAGACGTTGTTTGGCTAATCACTTGCATTCATGCACTCATTTTGAGGTTAATACACGGCGTGATACCGGACCTCGGTGGATTCCAAAATGGTCATAAGACCCGGATTTTCCATATTTAGGACACTACGGTGGTCCTCAGTAGCAGACGGAATGGCAGACCTACGGGTTCACTGCTGATCTGACTACTTTTGTGTGGTGTAAGAGACACGCGAGCAGGAAGGTACCACCGTGGCTGGTGTTAGGGCCGCCTCGTTGATGTCCATCCTTCTTCCGGAATGCATTTTGTTACCCAGCATTGCATTTCATGCAACATACATGCTGACTTAGTTGCTGAGTGTGATTGGTAACTGTTTATCCCTATTTTTGAGGCATGTTACTTGTTTTTAATGGCTCTTTATATTCATTGTGATACATGCAACCCTAGGAAGCTATCCCAAAACTCATAAGCCTGAGAGGCGAGTATTTATT
>NC_080042.1:24644483-24677608 GCF_012489685.1 Lotus japonicus | reverse complement strand
CTAAGTCAGTGTAATTGTTAGTCACTTGTAGGTTTCAAGTGCAGTTGTAACTCTTACCTGATTAGTGGATTGCCTTCATTCTAAGAAGGAAGAAATCACCTTAACGGGTGGACTGGAGTAGCTTGAGTGATTTATCAAGTGAACCAGGATAAAATCCTTGTGTGCTTTTCTATCTCTATCCTTTGCACTTAGTTCTCGAAAAGATTTGTTAAAATCTTTAAGGTGGTAGTTTTGTACTGAAAACGTTATTCAACCCCCCTTTCTACCGTTTTTCATACCTTCAAGCTATAGGTGGGAAACTACCCTGTCCCGAATGAAACAAATGATGTTCAGAGCTAAGACTCTACTCCTACACTAATCCCATCTCGAGGAGCTCACACTAACACTCAATCCTACATGCTAGCGTGATCGTCGTCCGAATCTGAATCCAGAACGACTAAGTCTAGGTACAACCTCCGTCCTCCGCTCGCTATCGCGATGCGCTCCTGTTCCAGCATCCCAACTCTAGTTTCCCCCGAAGGGTGAACCGTCGTGAACTAGTCCGCCAAAGACATCTGACAAAGGGCGTTTGTTCGCCAAAGCACACACAGAAGACGCGAGGGTCAACTCCAAAGAATTATGTAAAAATAATAGCAAGGATAGATACAGATAATAGGATAGCCACTTAGGCTTATAGCTAGGGATAACATCCTAGGGTTGCATATTCCATAATGAACTTAACAGCAATAATAACAATTAACATGTTCCAAATAGGATTAACAAATAACAATCACACTCGACAACTAAATTAGTATGCATGAATGCAGGATGATTAGTCAAACAACGTCTCCGAATCTCACTCGACACGTCGCCACGTGTTCTAGGTAAATTAAAGTCTCTAAAATCTTACCCTAAGGTAAAGTCGATTCTGCGACAAAAGACACTTCTTCACATCAACATAGTAACTCATGATGATCTCCGGATCATCCGACTCATCTCAATCCGATGGTCACAACTGCTCAACAAGCAAAGAGTATCACATACTCGGAAACTACCGGTTTCCCGGACTTATCCCCAGGATAGCCCAACGATTAGGCATGTCAAGTCGATCCAACCCCTTGGGTTGAACATACGGACTCGCACACGCAACTCCCACAATTAGGCATGTCGAGTCGATCCAACCCATCGGGATGGACGTACGGACTCGCACACGCAACAAATGACAACGCCAAGTCGGTTCACTCAAAGGAGTCGAACATACGGACGTTGCGCGTGTCCAATGACTATCGCCGAATCGATCCAATCCATCGGATTGAACATACGGATCCGCGCGTGTCGAAAAGTTGTCGCTGAATCGATCCAATCCCTCGGATTGAACATACGGATTCACGCGAGGTAAAATGGCAATCGCTGAATCGATCCAATCCATCGGATTGAACATACGGACTCACGCGTGCCTGAGTGACTACCGCCGAATCGATCCAATCCATCGGATTGAATATACGGATTCGCGCGTGTCAACAATTATTGCCGAATCGGCCCAACCCGTCGGGTTTGGACATACGGATTCGCGCCGCAAAGTCGAAGATACACCCAACAACATAGCTGCTCCAACAGCACAACCACAATAGCTGCTCCAACAGCACAACCACAATAGCTGCTCCAACAGCACAACAACAAACGCTGCTCCAACAGCAACACAACATCTACATACTCGAAGCCCCTCAACTTTCTCAATGCTGGGATCCGACGACACTTCTCGTTTTCCAAAACTATGATTTGCATCCAAAGCTTCCTTCCGAGATTATTACCATTACTTAAAGATTTAGAGGTTGTTTAATGTCTTATGAGTTTTCTTTACAAAATAATTATCCTTTTAGTCTCATCGCGAATCCTATAAGTTCTCGGGATCTCCTAATCCCCAAATGACTCCAGAGAATGTCTCGATCCATACAACACCACAACAAGGCCCGAATCTCATTCGTCCTTTCAAGCTTTCTCAAAACTCTCAAAATAAAATCGGCATGACCTGCCCGCTTTTCTCACCGTTCAGAAACTCAGATTATAGTGCAAAAGCAGAATTAGCTCATCATAATCAATCAACATGTCATATGTCAATATCTTAAGCAATAACCACATAGCACCTAGCATATAAGGCATGCACCACACATCCTAAATTACCCAATTAGCACTTAGCATGTCATTCACTCATCAAAAACATTCAGTAGATGCATCATCTACATTGTCAGCCGAAGCCTCAGAAAACATTTTCCAATCACCCACAATTCCAGTGCATAAACAGTAAACAATGTCGAAACATCGACCCTAAGCATTAACTAGAGATTCAGTGAGAAGCCCTCACCTGTAGATTCTCCAGGGTGAACTTCAAACTCTTCCTCACAAGCAAAGCGTTGCGCCTCAGGAAATTCCTCAAAAGTTCCTTTAAAGCAAAGTCACAGAAATACTATCAGAATCTATCGAGAACTAAGCTATCGATACTTACTAAGGTTACACGAAGTAATCTATACTCTAAGGTACGATAATCTAGCGCGAAAGACAAGTTTTTCGGAAAAGGAAATTTTCCTCCTCCCCCCTAATAGGGCTCGGCTGAAGGTATGAAAAACGGTAGAAGGGGGGGGGTTTGAATAACGTTTTCAGTATAAAACTTCCACCTTAAAGATTTTGACAAATCTTTCGAGAACTTAAGTGCTAAAGATAAGAGATAGAAAGCACACAAGGATTTTATCCGGGTTCACTGGATAAATCACTCAAGCTACTCCAGTCCACCCGTTAAGGTGATTTCTTCCTTCTTAGAATGAAGGCAATCCACTAATCAGGTAAGAGTTACACTGCACTTGAAACCTACAGTGACTAACAATTACACTGACTTAGCTCACACTAAGATTCACTCTCTTAGTCTTCTCTAGGATCCGATCAACCTTGATCTCCTAAAGGAACTAAACAAACTGTTTATCAAAGAATTGTTTACAAGAGATTTGCTTCTAAAAAGCTAATAGTAAACTCAATGAATTTTCGGATGAAAGAAAGCTTAGAAGAATTTAAGTTTGTCTTGCGCGTATGTAAATGCCTTCTAGCCGCTTTTTTCAGTCTTCAGCCTCTTTATTACTCCAAGGATTAGGGTTGAGCGTTGCATGGGAAATGCTACCGTTGGAGGGCAGTTCTGGAAAATCCAGCTTCTGCTGTGTCTGAGACTGTTAGGTAGTCGTCAGGAAGGTACAGTTGCTTTTGTACTTGGATAGAGACTTGACCTTTAAACCTAGGAGACTTCTGATCAGGGGAATGCTTCATATTGGAACTGTGAAGCCGGTTGATCAGAGTCAGAGGGAAAGCCCAGATCCTCTGACCATTGTTTCTTCTGATTCTGAACTCAGAGGGAAGAACGTGGTCTTCAGAGTATCTTGCTTCTGGACATCAGAGTTTCCACTATTCAGCTTCTGGATCTTCAGAGTCTTCTACACCATCAGAATATCTGAGCCTTCAGTGTTTCTTGGTTATCAGACTTTCTGGATCTTCAGAGCTTCTAGTGACTGAGTCCACATCAGAGTTTGTATAACTTCAGAACTTCTGAAGCTTTTCCACTGTTCATACTGAACATGGTGAATGCGAAAGCGTTGCTTGGGTTGCTCTTTATACACAGTGCTTTTGATTTGTGTGAGATTGAGTTGAGGTCAGAGCCTGTGAATAGCACACTCAGAAAAACACGTTAGAGTACCACAATTGTTCATATCAAAAGGTTAACTTGTAATCATCAAAACATAGAGTTGTACTACTAGATCAAACTTGATCTTACAATCTCCCCCTTTTTGATGATGACAAAACTAAGATTTTTGATGAACAATTCTTAAACATTAAACTGAATTCACTCAGAGTTTAGAGATATAGAATAAGACTTATCCTGATGTGAATAGTTTATCTTGCTCATTCTGAATTCAAGTCACTGCTTGATTCTGAGCTTAGCTCCCCCTAAATCTAATACTTGATGAAAACGTTAGTAAAGTCTAGATTCTGAGCTAAATGATATAAGAGTTCAGAGTGAAAAACTTATAACATAGATGAAAATCGAGTAATCAGAGCGCATAAATCAGAGTCACGGACAAGCGCAGTAATCAAGTCAGACAAGGATAAGTAATCAGAGTCACGGACAAGGTACATAAGTAATCAGAGTCACGGACAAGGTATCAGAGTCTTGGGTATCAGAGTCAACTAGAATCACTTCAGAAGAAGTGAAATGTATTCCTTGTATTTGCCCAGTGACACATCTATGGTCATGAAGGTGGAACTCTTAAATTCTCCAAAAGAAAAAAAATAAATCACACTAACACATCTTACACATCAAAAACTGGGTGTACTCCCCCTTTTTGTCATAAGCAAAAAGCTTGGGGTGTGAAAACTTAGCTTGAAGTACAAGGTACTCCCCCTTAGAGAAGGTCTAAGTTTAAAGAAAATGAAAATTATGCAAGAATCAGAGTTAGGCGAAATAAATAGAAGAGTTAATGCAAGAGAAGAACGTTTATCACCGGTCAAGGGAGTAAAGAGAAGGGCAGTTACCAAGAACTTAACCTCGAGAAACTGTAGGAGCATTAACTTTCAGAGAGAAAGTGAAGCCTATATAAAGCGTTGGAGAGAGAGGTAAGCTTCACACCTCGAACAATTTCAGTAAGAAAAAAAATGGCATCATATATCGTAGTACTAGAAGAGCTGAGGAAGAAGGTCTTCGAGGAGGACTTGTTCCTGAACATCAGGCATCCAGAGGGTACAACGACCATCTCGGAGCTAACACGGACACTGCTGGAGGAGGACCTGCGTCCAGAGTTGGAGAGAGACCTGAGGGAATTTCTTGCCTTCGTTGAGGAGGTGCAAGAACTCAGCCGGCTTGAACTCAAGCTGCTGGAAGAAAAGAGAGTTTGGAAGAGAAGCTCAAGACTTCAGAAGAGATTCTGGAGAGGGATGAGCTAAAGAACAGGCTCAGCAACATCCAGCATGCACTGGAGCGTCTGGAGAAGGATAGGTCAGAGCAGCGCCAGGAGTGCAGAAAAATGAGGAGGGGTCCTCCATTCTAGACTTTAGGGAAAGAATGTATGATGTAAACATAAAGATATTATGAATAAAAAGATTTTTGCAAACATATGTGACACAAATATATATAGATTATGCATAGATAATCACAAACGAACAAAGTAGAATAAATAAATAAAAGAAACAGAAGTTAACAAAAATAAAACAACGTTAAAGAAAAAAGAAAAACGAAGAGATCCTAAAACTAGGGTTTATCAGTTCGACGCAGAAGTTCCATCATCATGTGCTTCATTTCAATTAGCATGGATTCATGAATGTCAAGACGCTGTTCCATGATGTCGAGTCTGGATGAGCTGGACTGAGTAGAACCGGAAGGAACATTCTGAGCAGCTTGAGGATCTGGAATGGAAGCAGAAGCAGCAGGAGTAAACACTACTGGTGCAAGTGCTTGGCATCTAAGGGCTTCAGCCTCAGCTTCAAGTCGTTCTGCCTCTAGTCTGGCTTGTTCAGCTTGAGCTGCTGCTTGACGTGCAGCTTCTTCTGCTTGAGCTTTCTTTCTCTTGGCTTCTTCAATAGCTTCAAGAAGCTTATTTCTCTGTTCTTGTTCATGAAGAGCCACCCTCCGAGCAAACCTTTGCTTTGCAGCCTCAATCCTCTGACTTCCCTCTGCATGCAGGAGCTGCATCATAATTGGAACTTGAGCCACTAGCCAAGTGCCCAGAGTGTTCCACTCATCAGCCACACGTTCAGCATTCTCACTTAGGTCAGTCTGACCGTGCACATTGCGTAGCCTCAAGGAGGCTTCATGATAGAAAATATTGATGCACTCAGAGAGAGATGTGGGTCGGAGGGGAGTATAAGGAATTATGGAGAGGTTGGTTTCAGGAGAGGCTGGGTGATTGCTGCTGTGAGCTTCAGAGGCACCTTGTGGAGAGCCAATGTTAAACGTTTGAGCATTGGGTTCTGAGGTTCCAAGGTGAGGTTCTGAAGTTTCAACCAGAGGATGAGGTGATCTAACCGAGGATTGGTTAGACACAGATTGTTCTGGTTCAGGTTCTGGTTGAATAGGCTCTTGTTGGTCAGGGGCAGGGTGAGCTTGTTGAGCCAAAGGGTCTGCCTCTTGTAAAGGATTGGCCAAGATAGGTTCATCTGGGTCAACTAGACGTTCAGGTCTAGGGCCAGGATATCTCCTAGGGCTTGGACAAGTGAGATAATACTCTTCTAAGGTAGACACCTTTTCTTTTCTGACCTCCATGAATTTTCTAATGGATTCAGAGTTATTGGAGGGAGAAGAGTCAGCAACATTGGTTGGGAAGGATACAGGTGTATAGGCTGTGGAAGAGTCTGTATCAGTAGTTCTTGGAGCCAGACGTTCTGATGCTCTTGGGACAGAGTGATCAGAGGTTCTGGGTCCAGGTTCTGTTTGGGTAGGCTCTGGTTGGTCATGAATGATGGGTTCAGAAGTTAATGGGTTGTATGGATTGGTAATGGGAGAGGTTGGTTCTTCTGACCTAGAGGGTTGGTTCTGGAGCAAATTCCAGAGAGGTGCTTCAGTAGGGGAAGGTTGAAAGAACGAAGACCTTGGGGAATGTGGTGGAGAGGTGGTTTGTGCAGCTGGTTGGGATTCAGGAATAGGAGTGAGGGGATTTGAAGAGTGTTTGAGCATGGCAGATATGGGGAGTGCATCAAATAAATTCAAATCATCATCAGAAGCAATTGCAGACTTACTTGAAAGTGCTGATGATCTTGTCACTCTGGCAGGAGGTTCAGTCCTTCTGATCACTTCAGCAGCTGGTTCCACCCGAGTAGGCTTCACCACAATTCTGACCTGCTTCTTCTTCTTCTTAGGAGGACCATCCTCATTATCACCATCATCATCATCATCAGGCTTGCTGGTTTCATCTTGCTTCCTCTTGGATTGACCAGCCTTCTTCTTTTTGATCAGAGGGACATCTGATTCCTCAGAGGATTCTTCTAGGACCATCTTCCTCTGAACTTTCTTCTTGGGAGGAGAAGGAAACTCTGGAGCTGGTGGCAGTCTGCTGAAGAAGTCATCGAGATCAATTTCGAATCCTTGAGCCCTTAGGTCTTCAACATAGCACCTAATGGCGTCAGGATTGTCTGCCTGAGTCCACAGAGGGTAGTCATTCAGAGGCATCCTTCTACTTCTGATCTCAGAAGATGTGTCTTCATGGGCAGGAGCAATCTTCTTCTTGATTAGGCCCATCTTCTTTAGAGAGTTTGCCGTGAAGACATCACTGACAATGGTGGTCAGATCCTCTGTGCATCCAGCATTTATCAGATCTTGAACGAGGCCACTCTCAATGAAGAGATCTGACAAGAGTCTCCCGAAGGGAATATACTTGATCGCTGACTTGATGGAGGCAGTGGTACGAGACTTCCGGATACATTCCTTCAAGTAGGAGAACAGGAAGTAGGGAAGGCAGATCTTCTTCTGGTCTTGGATGAAGAACAACATCACCTTCTGGTTGAAGTTGATGTAGTCAGGAGAACTGCCCTTTGGTCTTTGGTTTATGCAGTGGAGCAAAATTTTGTGCCAGATCCTGAGCTTGGGATGAAGGTCCATCACCTTGTAATTCGTCTTGCCCGGTTTGTAAGTGGTGTACAGGGCCTGGTTGATTGTATCCTTGGTGCTGGGTTTCAGCTTCGATTCCGTGAGTTGGAAACGATACCCAAAAGCAGTGTCTGCACCCAGCAAGTTCACGAAGGACTTCTCTGTGATGATGATCTTTCTTCCAAGAATATGAGATACCACCTGAGTATCATCGCAGTCGGCGTGCTTCCAGAATTCCTTGATCAGTTTATCATACACCGGTCCTCGAAGTCTGTTGAAGTAATTTCCCCAACCTTGAACTTGGACTTCAGGACGAAGATCATACCCATTTGCAGCCAGGTTGTCGAGGTCGAGTCTCCATTCTGCCAGGACTTGAAGTTCCTCAGGAGCAAATATGCAGTGAACGGCACAGCCCCGTTCTGCAATTGGAAGAATCTGCTCTTGAGCTTGACCTTGATCTTGTGTCGGATTCTCAGGACCCCTTTGACCCGTTGCTAGACCAACTACCATGTGAGGGAACTGGGTTGCATCTGCAGTAGTTCTTCTGGTTTGACTCACCATTTTTGAAGCGGTTGAAGGTTTAAGGTAGAAGATGAAGGTTGAAAGATGAAGAGAGATCGAGAGAGAAGTCGAGGATAAGCGGTTTTGAAAAGCAGAGAGAAAGAGAGTAAAAACCGGAAGTGAACGAGATCGTGTGTGTATAGTGGGTTTTGAGAAATAACCGTTGTTGATTCAAAAAGCACTTTAAGATCAACGGTTGAAAATTAAAGATAGATAATAACAGTAAATACACAAATCACACACAGGAGAGAAGCACATCTACACGCAATCATAACAGACTGTCACACGGGCACAAGGAACTATGCATCAGAAATACTGACACACGTGTTGTTGTCTCAGCTTCAGAGTCAGTACCAGTGGGTACACACACTCTGATTGAGTTACCTTCTAGACTAGACATCTTCTGATCAAGAAGTATCATAGTCAGAGGTTCTGATCCATCATCACTCTGGACAAAAGTCCATGTTCAGATTTTTCAGAATAAAATTAAATCTATCCTCTGCTAAGGGCTTTGTAAAGATATCTGCCCATTGATGGTCAGTATCAACAAACTTCAGAAGAAGTACGCCCTTCTGTACATAATCTCTAATAAAGTGATACTTTACCTCAATGTGCTTTGCCCTTGAATGCAAGATAGGATTCTTACTCAATGAGATTGCAGCAGTGTTATCACAATAGATTGGGATATTGCTCTCAAGGATCTGATAATCCTCCAGCTGATGTTTCATCCAGAGCATCTGAGTGCTGCATATTGCTGCTGAGATATATTCTGCCTCTGCAGTTGATAGTGCAATGGTTGATTGCCTCTTGCTTGCCCATGAGACTAGATTGCTTCCCAGAAATTGACAATTTCCAGAAGTACTTTTTCTCTCTGTTCTATCTCCAGCATAATCAGCATCACAGTAACCTGAAAGCTTATACTTTGATGTTTTCTTATACATCAAGCCAAGGTTAGTGGTGCCTTTCAGATACCTTAGGATCCTCTTAACAGCAGTTAAGTGGGTTTCCCTTGGATCTGATTGGAAACGAGCACATAAATGAACACTAAATAGTATGTCTGGCCTAGATGCAGTTAAGTATAGAAGTGAACCTATCATGCCGCGATAGAGCTTCTGACATACTTTACCACTTTTATCTTCTTTCTCCAGAATGCATGTAGGATGCATTGGAGTCTTGGCCACTGTAGATTCCAGCATATTGAACTTCTTCAGAAGTTCTTTAGTGTACTTGCTCTGATGGATATATGTTCCTTCTGGTGTTTGATCAACTTGGATTCCCAGAAAGTACTTTAATTCTCCCATCATACTCATCTCAAATTCAGCCTGCATCATCTCAGAAAATTCTTTGCATAGAGATTGATTAGCAGAACCAAATATAATATCATCAACATAAATTTGCACAATTAAGATATCATCTTTATAAGTCTTGCAAAAAAGAGTTGTATCTACTTTACCCCTTACAAACTCATTCTCCAGAAGGAACGAGCTAAGTCTCTCATACCATGCTCTGGGAGCTTGCTTCAGACCGTAGAGTGATTTCTTCAATTTGAACACATGGTCTGGTTTCTTCTCATCTTCAAAACCTGGGGGTTGATGAACATAGACTTCCTCTTAGATATAACCATTTAGGAAGGCACTCTTCACGTCCATCTGATGTAGAACTATGTTGTGATTTACTGAGAAAGAGATCAACAGTCTGATTGCCTCCAGTCTTGCTACTGGAGCAAATGTTTCAGTGTAGTCTATTCCTTCCTGCTGGCTGTAGCCTTGAGCAACTAGCCTTGCCTTGTTTCTGACTACATCTCCTTTCTCATTCAGCTTGTTTCTGAATACCCATTTCGTTCCAATAACATGAACACTCTCAGGCTTCTTCACTAAGCTCCAAACATCGTTCTTGGAGAATTGATTCAATTCTTCTTCCATGGCCAGAATCCAATCCTTGTCCTGAAGAGCTTCATCTATGGACTTGGGTTCAATTAAGGACACCAATCCTTTCAGACTGAGCAAGGTCTCTTCAGAGGGTCTGAAGGCAGATCTGGTTCTGACTGGTTCGTCTTTGTTGCCCAGAATCAATTCCTTAGGGTGAGCTGCAGTGATTCTGCTCTTCTTCAGAGTTTGTGAGTTAGAGGGACCAGCTTCTTCCTCTGGTTCATCTTCCTCTGGCTCAACTTCCTCTGGAGCTTTGCCTTTGTCAGAAACATTAATGCTTAAATCTGCAGACTTTTCAACTAGCTTTGACTGGTCAGAGTCAAGCTTATCGTCAAATCTAACATGAATAGATTCTTCAATAGTTTTAGCATCAGTATTATAAAATCTAAAACCTTTAGATCTCTCAGAATAACCGAGTAATAGACATTTAGAAGACTTAGCATCAAATTTATGCAATCTATCCTTAGTATTGAGAACATAACACACACAGCCAAAAGGATGAAAATAAGAAATGTTGGGCTTTATGTTCTTCCACAATTCATAAGGAGTCTTATTCAGAATTGGTCTCACAGAGATTCTGTTCTGAATGTAACATGCTGTATTTACTGCCTCTGCCCAAAAGTGCTTAGCCATGCCAGTTTCTTGGAGCATGGTTCTAGCCATCTCCTGAAGAGTTCTGTTCTTCCTCTCAACAACACCATTTTGTTGAGGAGTTCTGGGACAAGAGAAATCATGTGCAATTCCATAGGAATCAAACAGACTCTCAAACTTGTCATTCTCAAACTCTCCACCATGGTCACTTCTGACACGCACAATCCTACAAGCCTTCTCGTTTTGCACTTGAGCAATGAAGGTAGAGAACACAGCATGAGACTCATCCTTGCGGGTTAGAAACTTTACCCATGTCCAGCGGCTATAGTCATCAACGATAACCATCCCATATCTCTTGCCACCTATAGACTCAGTTTTCACTGGTCCAAAAAGGTCGATATGCAGAAGTTCCAACGGCCTTGAGGTTGAGACAACATTCTTTGCCTTGAAAGGGACTTTTGTGAATTTGCCTTTCTGACATGCTTCACAAAGAGCGTCTGAAGCGAACTTCAGATTGGGTAAGCCCCTGACAAGGTTTAACTTGCTTAGCTGAGAAATCTTTCTCATACTGGCATGCCCTAACCGTCTATGCCATACCCACTGCTCTTCATTAACAGACAGAAGGCACTTCACATTCTGAGCCTCCAACTCAGATAATCTGATCTTATAAATGTTGTTCTTCCTCTTGCTGTTAAACAGAACAGAGCCATCGATTTGACTTACAGCCCGGCAGGACTTTTGATTGAATATAACATCATAACCCTTGTCAGCTAATTGACTTATAGACAATAAGTTATGTGTTAAGCCGTCTACCAAGAACACATTATCAATGCATGGACTACTATCTACACAAATAGTACCAGTACCAACAATTTTACCCTTTTCATTTCCTCCAAAGCCAACTTCGCCTCCAGGCTTAAGTTTCAGCTCTCGGAACATACGCCTTTCTCCCGTCATGTGACGCGAGCATCCACTGTCCAGATACCATGATTGGTGTTTCAGTGGAGCTATCAAGGATATCTGCAACATAGATAATCTTGTCCTTAGGTACCCACTTTCTGGGTCCTCTCTTGTTAGTTACCCCAGAGGTTCTGATCACCTTGGGTGTCTCAACATGATATTTTAAAGGAATATTTGCATGATATTTAGTCATAGAGAAGGATCCCTTTTTAAGAGGGTTTTTAGCAACTTTAGCAGGTACAGGATCAGGCAATATGGTACCAGAGGGAACAAAGCATTCATACAAGGATTTAGCTTTAGACACAGAGGGCTCATTTCTAATTGGTTTAGAATAGCCAATGCCATGCATTCCATTTCTGCTTACGCCATAGATCATTGAAGCCATTAAGCTTCTATCCACGCTTTTAGCTAGGAATCTTTGAAAAGACTTTTCATACTTAGATTCATTTCTACAATCAGAGGCATCACAGGCAACAATTTCTTCTAACTTAGCAATCTGGTTCTTAAGCACAGAGTTAGAATTGATCAAGGCATGATTATCATTTTTCAAATCAGAAATAATTTTCTCATGTTCAGAAGGAGTCTTGGAAACAGCAGATAAGTTCTTTTTCAGCTTCTTATGCTTAGACAATAAGGAGTTATACTTATCCATGATATCAGACAATGCATGTTTCAGTTCAGAGGTAGAGAAAGAAGCGAATACCTCATTTTCATCGTCCGAGTTAGGATTTCCTTCTGATTCTGAGTCAGAGTCAACAGCTCCCTTTGACTCTGCTTCCTTGTCCTTGACAATAGCCATGAGTCCTTGGACTTCACCATCAGAGTCAACATCCTCTGACTCTGATTCATCAAATGTCACCATCAGACTCTTCTTTGTCTTGAAGTGCTTCTTTGGCTTCTTGTCCTTCTTCAATTTTGGACAGTCACTTTTGTAGTGCCCTGATTCTTTGCACTCAAAGCATGTGACTTCCTTAAGTGAGGACTTCTTCTGACCTGAGGATTCAGACTTTCCTCTTGCCTTTCCAGAGCCTTTGTATTTGCTCTGCCTGTGCTTCCAGATGCGATTGAGTCTCTTGGAGATCAGAGTCAGCTCATCTTCATCAGAATCTTCTGATGCTTCTTCAGATTCCTCTTCTTCAGCTTGAAGAGCTTTTGACTTCTCAACCTTAACCTTTTCAGATTTAGACTTCAAGGCTATGGACTTTTTCCTCAGATCTTGCATCTCTGAGCGCTTCAGCTCATGGCATTTCAAAATGCTGATGAGTTCTTCTAAACTCATATTCTCAACGTCTCTCGTGAGCTCTATTGAAGTCACTAAAGGCATCCAACTTTCAGGAAGACACCTGATGACCCTTATGACATGATCTTTTGTTGTGTAGCTCTTGTTGAGAGGTCGTATGCCAGCTACAAGCAACTGAAATCTGGAGAACATTTCTTCAATGGACTCATTTGGCTCCATGATGAAGGATTCATACTTTTGGATCAAAGACAATGCCTTTGACTCTTTGACTTTCTTGTTTCCTTCATGAGACATCTTCAGAGATTCGAAAATGCCTTTCGCAAACTCACGATCTGTAATCTTCTGGTACTCTTCATAGGAAATAGCACTTAGAAGAATTGCTCTTGCTTTGTGATGTTGTGAGTACAGCTTCTTTTGATCTGCAGTCATCTCTGACCTTGGAATCTTCTTGCCATCTGCATCAACTGGACGCTCGTAGCCATCCACAATAATATCCCAGAGATCTGCATCGAAACCCAGAAAGAAACTTTCCAGTCTATCTTTCCAATATTCGAACCTTTGACCGTCGAACATAGGAGGCTTTGCATTGTAACCATCTCTTTGAGTTTCACTGGTGGTGGCAGCCATTGTTTTTCACACCGGCCCGGATCACTGAACACTGTTAGGTGTGGTAATCAGAACTTGCGCTCTGATACCAATTGAAGTTATGAAAAACGGTAGAAAGGGGGGGGGTTTGAATAACGTTTTCAGTATAAAACTTCCACCTTAAAGATTTTGACAAATCTTTCGAGAACTTAAGTGCTAAAGATAAGAGATAGAAAAGCACACAAGGATTTTATCCTGGTTCACTTGATAAATCACTCAAGCTACTCCAGTCCACCCGTTAAGGTGATTTCTTCCTTCTTAGAATGAAGGCAATCCACTAATCAGGTAAGAGTTACAACTGCACTTGAAACCTACAAGTGACTAACAATTACACTGACTTAGCTCACACTAAGATTCACTCTCTTAGTCTTCTCTAGGATCCGATCAACCTTGATCTCCTAAAGGAACTAAACAAACTGTTTATCAAAGAATTGTTTACAAGAGATTTGCTTCTAAAAAGCTAATAGTAAACTCAATGAATTTTCGGATGAAAGAAAGCTTAGAAGAATTTAAGTTTGTCTTGCGCGTATGTAAATGCTTCTAGCCGCTTTTTTCAGTCTTCAGCCTCTTTATATACTCCAAGGATTAGGGTTGAGCGTTGCATGGGAAATGCTACCGTTGGAGGGCAGTTCTGGAAAATCCAGCTTCTGCTGTGTCTGAGACTGTTAGGTAGGTCGTCAGGAAGGTACAGTTGCTTTTGTACTTGGATAGCGACTTGACCTTTAAACCTAGGAGACTTCTGATCAGGGGAATGCTTCATATTGGAACTTGTGAAGCCGGTTGATCAGAGTCAGAGGGAAAGCGCAGATCCTCTGACCATTGTTTCTTCTGATTCTGAACTCAGAGGGAAGAACGTGCTCTTCAGAGTATCTTGCTTCTGGACATCAGAGTTTCCACTATTCAGCTTCTGGATCTTCAGAGTCTTCTACACCATCAGAATATCTGAGCCTTCAGTGTTTCTTGGTTATCAGACTTTCTGGATCTTCAGAGCTTCTAGTGACTGAGTCCACATCAGAGTTTGAATAACTTCAGAACTTCTGAAGCTTTTCCACTGTTCATACTGAACATGGTGAATGCGAAAGCGTTGCTTGGGTTGCTCTTTATACACAGTGCTTCTGATTTGTGTGAGATTGAGTTGAGGTCAGAGCCTGTAAATAGCACACTCAGAAAAACACGTTAGAGTACCACAATTGTTCATATCAAAAGGTTAACTTGTAATCATCAAAACATAGAGTTGTACTACTAGATCAAAACTTGATCTTACATCGGCCACTTTGTGCAATTATGGGGCTCGATTTTTCTTCGATCAAACTTGGTTCCTATGCTTTCATAAGCCGTAACTAAGGGTATTCTGAACTCGGAAAAATTATCGGATCAAAAACTGTCGCAGGGGTATTTTGGTCATGATTTTTAACTTAGAAATTTCAAAACTGAAATCCCAAAAACCAAATTTTGCAGGGACGTTACTAACGACGTTTATGACAACTAATCCTACTAACACTAAGCTAAGGCGATAGTTTTTAGCCTAAAGGTTGAAGCTTTACCTCAAAAACTCCAAAAATGGGTATTTAAGGCTAAAATTGATTCCGGCGGAATTCCGGCGACATAACGGAAAATCTAACCCGGCAGAAGTGATCTTGGGCGCATAAGGAAGAGGTTTAGAATCAGAAATGAAAGGTTCAGGATAGTTTTTCAAAAACCCATAAACTATCCGCTCAGAAAACTCTACAGAAAAGCTATGGAAAAAGCGATCAGAGGTAAGGATTAGCGACTATACCTCGAAGCCTTGAAGCAGCAACTAACGGATCAACGATCAAGCAAGAAATGAAGAAAATCTTCTCCTCCTCCTCTCCTCTCAAACTCGCGGCCTTGGTGGGTAGAAAATGGTGGAGTTTTGTGATTTCTTCTCACTTGCTTGCTATATATAGAAGATGGCAAATCGCGGGAAAATGAAAGTTTCGCGATTCTGATTTTTCCGGCGTCATTCTCCATGAATTCTAAGATAGGTTTTGGCGAAAGAATTCCAAAACTAAAATGAAGCCTCCTTGTATTTTTAGCGA
This sequence comes from Lotus japonicus, assembly GCF_012489685.1. Lineage (NCBI taxonomy): Eukaryota > Viridiplantae > Streptophyta > Magnoliopsida > Fabales > Fabaceae > Lotus > Lotus japonicus. The sequence goes on along the minus strand of NC_080042.1, from coordinate 24,662,032 downwards.
CTAATGCATAATCGGTATAAAACTATTTTACCCGATAAGTTGCTTTTTGCATCGAATGTCGGAATGGAAAACTTCCTTCTGAAGAAAGATTGAAATCATCAAGAGAAATGGGTGTACGCGTGTAGAATATTCATTTGAAGCTCTGAATAGATAAAGTCTTCATTGTCGAGAAATTCTAGGGTTTTGAAATACCAGGGATTCGGTTTCGGCAAACTTCCGATGATTGGAATCGGACGTTCGTAGATCCTAGAGTTTCGCCTCGAAATGATGGTGATATATGGAAAAAGAGAAGTTCTAACATTTCTCTGAAGATTTTTGGAATTAACTTCCGTCGTGCCTAAAAGTGAAAATTAGCTATATACTAGGGTTTCTGACCTAGGTTTAAGCGTATAACGATCGTACTATAACTTTTATCGATCATGATGTAATCCTTTGACTTTTCCTGAACTTTCTCCTTCATAAATTTATTTCATTTGGTAAACTCTAGTTCAGGTTTCCCTTCACAATACGTCAACCCTAATCGTAAATGGAAATCTCTTCCACTGATCCTAAGCTTAAAATCTTGGGTCTTACATTACTACCCTCCAAAAAGAAAGTTTCGTCCTCGAAACTTAAGGGTCAGTAATAGTTCTGGATATTATTCCTTGATCTTTTCCTCTAACTCTCACATAACACCGTCCGTGTCTTTATTCCAAATAATTTTCACTAAAACACTCAGCTTTCTCTTCGATTGTTTCACTCTTCTAGCCCCAATGCTGGTTCGACGGCGTCTCAACAGACATAACATCTTTCAACTTGCCGAGGTTTAACTACAATCGTCAATGATGACACCACTAAAACTCTTACTCAAATATGATATTCAGCTTCTAACTTCTTGTTAAACGCATTGGTGCAGAACTACTTTCTAGGTTTACCATGTTATTCTAAACCTCGTGTAATTTCTATAGCTAAAATACGAGCTACGGTCAAATAAGGTGTTAATAGGCGTAATAACTATAAGGTCAAAGCTTAGACAGTATACATAAGTTAGGTGTGTTTGCACACGCTACGAGAGTAACGGAATATATTATACTGAAATGAGAAGAAATGGTTAGAAGGTTACCATCGTTCTTGCGCTCTCCTCTGACAAACTCCTCAGCTCTCTCACCGTCCATGGTGTAAACTCTTGCTTTAGCCGCAGGACGCTTTCCACGAGCAGTGTTCACGGTTGGCTCCGTCTTGGGTGCTCTGCACTGATCGGCATTATGCCCCATTCTGTTACAATTAAAGCATTTGGGCCTCTTGTCGGGACAAGCATTAGCATAGTGCCCCGGCTTCTCACATCTGAAACAGGTCACCTCCCTGTTCAAAGTCCGATCTCCAGAACCACCAGCAGTACCCGTCATGGGTCTGTAAGATCCTGAAGTAAACCCTTTTTCTGCAGGGCGCTGATATGGCCTCCCACTCTGAAATTTTCCTTTGTCTCAAAAATTTTGAGAACCTGATCTCATCGGCCCTCCAGCTCCAGCACGGTTCAACCTCCTATTTTTCATCAGCTCCACTTCTGTGGCTTTCTCCACCAACGACTGAAAGCGCATGGTTCCTAATGGCCTCACTGAGTCCTCAATATGAGGCCTCAGTCCATTAACAAAGCGCTTGCACATGTAGCGCTCGTTCACGTGATCATGAAAGAATTGAAAATGCTTCGCCAAAGATTCCAGCTTCGAAGCAAATTCCGGTACTGACATACCTCCCTGACGGAGTGTCAGAAATTGTGACTCCCGCTCATCCCGAGCACTTGTTGGAAAGTACTTTTCCAAGAATGCGGTCCGGAAAGAGTTCCAGTTGATCTCTTCATGGTTAGCTTCCATAATTCCCCTGGTGCCCTTCCACCAGTACTCAGCGTCACCGAGCAGTAAATAAGTTGCCATACCCAACTTGGCAATCTCAGCAGTTTGCAGTACGCCAAATATCTTCTCTATCTCCTGAATCCAGAGGTCCGCTTTGTCTGGATCAGTACCACCAGAGTACTTGGGTGGGTTTTGCCTCCTGAAGTCATTCAGGCCTTTGTTCTGGTCCAGAGTTACTTCCCTCTGGCGCTGATGCTGATCACGTGCCTCCTCAGCAGCACGCCTCATCGCATTGTCATTCGCCTGCGCTGTCACAGCTTGGGCCATAGTGGCCATCATCTCAGCTAGCTGATTAGTATTCACCATGTTCTGTTAAGTTAAACAAACAGTTAGTACTCATCATAAGATAGCATCTAGTATAACTATACAATATGATTAAGCAATAACTTCAATCAATTTTTAAGCGAAAAATCGCTTGCAGACAATCAATTTTCACTCTTTGCAGAGTCACACAACCTAGCACAGAAGACCTATTTCCCAAAGACTCCCGAAAGACTCGACCGTGCTCTGATACCACAATGTAACACCCCGATTTCGGTGGCGTCACTTTAATAACTAAAAGTAAACTTAATGCGGAAATACGTGAATATTTTTTTTCGATATAATAACTAAGACAAGACTGAATTGAATAAAACCCGAATGCGAAAAGCAATAGAACTAATATACAATATATAAACAGCTCCCGCTGTAAGAAGCAACCTCGTCACAAGTGAACCTCCAGTGACGGGTAATAGAAGAGTAGCGCCCGTAGGCAAAAGTACAAACCAAAAGAAAAGGTTAAGTGTCCGCAACACTATCCTTCAAAATGAGAATAAGCTGGCCCATCGGCCTGAAACAAGACTTCCTAAGTCCAACCAACTCTCTGTGATTCCCGTAACGAAACCACACCAAAGCTATAGGTGGGAAACTACCCTGTCCCGAATGAAACAAATGATGTTCAGAGCTAAGACTCTACTCCTACACTAATCCCATCTCGGGGAGCTCACACTAACACTCAATCCTACATGCTAGCGTGATCGTCGTCCGAATCTGAATCCAGAACGACTAAGTCTAGGTACAACCTCCGTCCTCCGCTCGCTATCGCGATGCGCTCCTGTTCCAGCATCCCAACTCTAGTTTCCCCCGAAGGGTGAACCGTCGTGAACTAGTCCGCCAAAGACATCTGACAAAGGGCATTTGTTCGCCAAAGCACACACAGAAGACGCGAGGGTCAACTCCAAAGAATTATGTAAATAATAGTAAGGATAGATACAGATAATAGGATAGCCACTTAGGCTTATAGCTAGGGATAACATCCTAGGGTTGCATATTCCATAATGAACTTAACAGCAATAATAACAATTAACATGTTCCAAATAGGATTAACAAATAACAATCACACTCGACAACTAAATTAGTATGCATGAATGCAGGATGATTAGTCAAACAACGTCTCCGAATCTCACTCGACACGTCGCCACGTGTTCTAGGTAATTTAAAGACTCTAAAAGCTTACCCTAAGGTAAAGTCGATTCTGCGACAAAAGACACTTCTTCACATCAACATAGTAACTCATGATGATCTCCGGATCATCCGACTCATCTCAATCCGATGGTCACAACTGCTCAACAAGCAAAGAGTATCACATACTCGGAAACTACCGGTTTCCCGGACTTATCCCCAGGATAGCCCAACGATTAGGCATGTCAAGTCGATCCAACCCCTTGGGTTGAACATACGGACTCGCACACGCAACTCCCACAATTAGGCATGTCGAGTCGATCCAACCCATCGGGATGGACGTACGGACTCGCACACGCAACAAATGACAACGCCAAGTCGGTTCACTCAAAGGAGTCGAACATACGGACGTTGCGCGTGTCCAATGACTATCGCCGAATCGATCCAATCCATCGGATTGAACATACGGATCCGCGCGTGTCGAAAAGTTGTCGCTGAATCGATCCAATCCCTCGGATTGAACATACGGATTCACGCGAGGTAAAATGGCAATCGCTGAATCGATCCAATCCATCGGATTGAACATACGGACTCACGCGTGCCTGAGTGACTACCGCCGAATCGATCCAATCCATCGGATTGAATATACGGATTCGCGCGTGTCAACAATTATTTCCGAATCGGCCCAACCCGTCGGGTTTGGACATACGGATTCGCGCCGCAGAGTCGAAGATACACCCAACAACATAGCTGCTCCAACAGCACAACCACAATAGCTGCTCCAACAGCACAACCACAATAGCTGCTCCAACAGCACAACAACAAACGCTGCTCCAACAGCACCACAACATCTACATACTCGAAGCCCCTCAACTTTCTCAATGCTGGGATCCGACGACACTTCTCGTTTTCCAAAACTATGATTTGCATCCAAAGCTTCCTTCCGAGATTATTACCATTACTTAAAGATTTTGAGGTTGTTTAATGTCTTATGAGTTTTCTTTACAAAATAATTATCCTTTTAGTCTCATCGCGAATCCTATAAGTTCTCGGGATCTCCTAATCCCCAAATGACTCCAGAGAATGTCTCGATCCATACAACACCACAACAAGGCCCGAATCTCATTCGTCCTTTCAAGCTTTCTCAAAACTCTCAAAATAAAATCGGCATGACCTGCCCGCTTTTCTCACCGTTCAGAAACTCAGATTATAGTGCAAAAGCAGAATTAGCTCATCATAATCAATCAACATGTCATATGTCAATATCTTAAGAAATAACCACATAGCACCTAGCATATAAGGCATGTACCACACATCCTAAATTACCCAATTAGCACTTAGCATGTCATTCACTCATCAAAAACATTCAGTAGATGCATCATCTACATTGTCAGCCGAAGCCTCAGAAAACATTTTCCAATCACCCACAATTCCAGTGCATAAACAGTAAACAATGTCGAAACATCGACCCTAAGCATTAACTAGAGATTCAGTGAGAAGCCCTCACCTGTAGATTCTCCAGGGTGAACTTCAAACTCTTCCTCACAAGCAAAGCGTTGCGCCTCAGGAAATTCCTCAAAAGTTCCTTTAAAGCAAAGTCACAGAAATACTATCAGAATCTATCGAGAACTAAGCTATCGATACTTACTAAGGTTACACGAAGTAATCTATACTCTAAGGTACGATAATCTAGCGCGAAAGACAAGTTTTTCGGAAAAGGAAATTTTCCTCCTCCCCCCTAATAGGGCTCGGCTGAAGGTATGAAAAACGGTAGAAAGGGGGGGGGTTTGAATAACGTTTTCAGTATAAAACTTCCACCTTAAAGATTTTGACAAATCTTTCGAGAACTTAAGTGCTAAAGATAAGAGATAGAAAAGCACACAAGGATTTTATCCGGGTTCACTGGATAAATCACTCAAGCTACTCCAGTCCACCCGTTAAGGTGATTTCTTCCTTCTTAGAATGAAGGCAATCCACTAATCAGGTAAGAGTTACAACTGCACTTGAAACCTACAAGTGACTAACAATTACACTGACTTAGCTCACACTAAGATTCACTCTCTTAGTCTTCTCTAGGATCCGATCAACCTTGATCTCCTAAAGGAACTAAACAAACTGTTTATCAAAGAATTGTTTACAAGAGATTTGCTTCTAAAAAGCTAATAGTAAACTCAATAAATTTTCGGATGAAAGAAAGCTTAGAAGAATTTAAGTTTGTCTTGCGCGTATGTAAATGCTTCTAGCCGCTTCTTTCAGTCTTCAGCCTCTTTATATACTCCAAGGATTAGGGTTGAGCGTTGCATGGGAAATGCTACCGTTGGAGGGCAGTTCTGGAAAATCCAGCTTCTGCTGTGTCTGAGACTGTTAGGTAGGTCGTCAGGAAGGTACAGTTGCTTTTGTACTTGGATAGTGACTTGACCTTTAAACCTAGGAGACTTCTGATCAGGGGAATGCTTCATATTGGAACTTGTGAAGCCGGTTGATCAGAGTCAGAGGGAAAGCCCAGATCCTCTGACCATTGTTTCTTCTGATTCTGAACTCAGAGGGAAGAACGTGGTCTTCAGAGTATCTTGCTTCTGGACATCAGAGTTTCCACTATTCAGCTTCTGGATCTTCAGAGTCTTCTACACCATCAGAATATCTGAGCCTTCAGTGTTTCTTGGTTATCAGACTTTCTGGATCTTCAGAGCTTCTAGTGACTGAGTCCACATCAGAGTTTGTATAAATTCAGAACTTCTGAAGCTTTTCCACTGTTCATACTGAACATGGTGAATGCGAAAGCGTTGCTTGGGTTGCTCTTTATACACAGTGCTTCTGATTTGTGTGAGATTGAGTTGAGGTCAGAGCCTGTAAATAGCACACTCAGAAAAACACGTTAGAGTACCACAATTGTTCATATCAAAAGGTTAACTTGTAATCATCAAAACATAGAGTTGTACTACTAGATCAAAACTTGATCTTACAATCTCCCCCTTTTTGATGATGACAAAACTAAGATTTTTGATGAACAATTCTTAAACATTAAACTGAATTCACTCAGAGTTTAGAGATATAGAATAAGACTTATCCTGATGTGAATAGTTTATCTTGCTCATTCTGAATTCAAGTCACTGCTTGATTCTGAGCTTAGCTCCCCCTGAATCTAATACTTGATGAAAACGTTAGTAAAGTCTAGATTCTGAGCTAAATGATATAAGAGTTCAGAGTGAAAAACTTATAACATAGATGAAAATCGAGTAATCAGAGCGCATAAGTAATCAGAGTCACGGACAAGGCGCATAAGTAATCAGAGTCACGGACAAGGCGCATAAGTAATCAGAGTCACGGACAAGGTACATAAGTAATCAGAGTCACAGACAAGGTATCAGAGTCTTGGGTATCAGAGTCAACTAGAATCACTTCAGAAGAAGTGAAATGTATTCCTTGTATTTGCCCAGTGACACATCTATGGTCATGAAGGTGGAACTCTTAAATTCTCCAAAAGAAAAAAAATAAATCACACTAACACATCTTACACATCAAAAACTGGGTGTACTCCCCCTTTTTGTCATAAGCAAAAAGCTTGGGGTGTGAAAAACTTAGCTTGAAGTACAAGGTACTCCCCCTTAGAAAAGGTCTAAGTTTAAAGAAAATGAAAATTATGCAAGAATCAGAGTTAGGCGAAATAAATCGAAGAGTTAATGCAAGAGAAGAACGTTTATCACCGGTCAAGGGAGTAAAGAGAAGGGCAGTTACCAAGAACTTAACCTCGAGAAACTGTAGGAGCATTAACTTTCAGAGAGAAAGTGAAGCCTATATAAAGCGTTGGAGAGAGAGGTAAGCTTCACACCTCGAACAATTTTCAGTAAGAAAAAAAATGGCATCATACATCGTAGTACTAGAAGAGCTGAGGAAGAAGGCCTTCGAGGAGGACTTGTTCCTGAACATCAGGCATCCAGAGGGTACAACGACCATCTCGGAGCTAACACGGACACTGCTGGAGGAGGACCTGCGTCCAGAGTTGGAGAGAGACCTGAGGGAATTTCTTGCCTTCGTTGAGGAGGTGCAAGAACTCAGCCGGCTTGAACTCAAGCTGCTGGAAGAAAAAGAGAGTTTGGAAGAGAAGCTCAAGACTTCAGAAGAGATTCTGGAGAGGGATGAGCTAAAGAACAGGCTCAGCAACATCCAGCATGCACTGGAGCGTCTGGAGAAGGATAGGTCAGAGCAGCGCCAGGAGTGCAGAAAAATGAGGAGGGATCCTCCATTCTAGACTTTAGGGAAAGAATGTATGATGTAAACATAAAGATATTATGAATAAAAAGATTTTTGCAAACATATGTGACACAAATATATATAGATATGCATAGATAATCACAAACGAACAAAGTAGAATAAATAAATAAAAAGAAACAGAAGTTAACAAAAATAAAACAACGTTAAAGAAAAAAGAAAAACGAAGAGATCCTAAAACTAGGGTTTATCAGTTCGACGCAGAAGTTCCATCATCATGTGCTTCATTTCAATTAGCATGGATTCATGAATGTCAAGACGCTGTTCCATGATGTCGAGTCTGGATGAGCTGGACTGAGTAGAACCGGAAGGAACATTCTGAGCAGCTTGAGGATCTGGAATGGAAGCAGAAGCAGCAGGAGTAAACACTACTGGTGCAAGTGCTTGGCATCTAAGGGCTTCAGCCTCAGCTTCAAGTCGTTCTGCCTCTAGTCTGGCTTGTTCAGCTTGAGCTGCTGCTTGACGTGCAGCTTCTTCTGCTTGAGCTTTCTTTCTCTTGGCTTCTTCAATAGCTTCAAGAAGCTTATTTCTCTGTTCTTGTTCATGAAGAGCCACCCTCCGAGCAAACCTTTGCTTTGCAGCCTCAATCCTCTGACTTCCCTCTGCATGCAGGAGCTGCATCATAATTGGAACTTGAGCCACTAGCCAAGTGCCCAGAGTGTTCCACTCATCAGCCACACGTTCAGCATTCTCACTTAGGTCAGTCTGACCGTGCACATTGCGTAGCCTCAAGGAGGCTTCATGATAGAAAATATTGATGCACTCAGAGAGAGATGTGGGTCGGAGGGGAGTATAAGGAATTATGGAGAGGTTGGTTTCAGGAGAGGCTGGGTGATTGCTGCTGTGAGCTTCAGAGGCACCTTGTGGAGAGCCAATGTTAAACGTTTGAGCATTGGGTTCTGAGGTTCCAAGGTGAGGTTCTGAAGTTTCAACCAGAGGATGAGGTGATCTAACCGAGGATTGGTTAGACACAGATTGTTCTGGTTCAGGTTCTGGTTGAATAGGCTCTTGTTGGTCAGGGGCAGGGTGAGCTTGTTGAGCCAAAGGGTCTGCCTCTTGTAAAGGATTGGCCAAGATAGGTTCATCTGGGTCAACTAGACGTTCAGGTCTAGGGCCAGGATATCTCCTAGGGCTTGGACAAGTGACATAATACTCTTCTAAGGTAGACACCTTTTCTTTTCTGACCTCCATGAATTTTCTAATGGATTCAGAGTTATTGGAGGGAGAAGAGTCAGCAACATTGGTTGGGAAGGATACAGGTGTATAGGCTGTGGAAGAGTCTGTATCAGTAGTTCTGGGAGCCAGACGTTCTGATGCTCTTGGGACAGAGTGATCAGAGGTTCTGGGTCCAGGTTCTGTTTGGGTAGGCTCTGGTTGGTCACGAATGATGGGTTCAGAAGTTAATGGGTTGTATGGAATGGTAATGGGAGAGGTTGGTTCTTCTGACCTAGAGGGTTGGTTCTGGAGCAAATTCCAGAGAGGTGCTTCAGTAGGGGAAGGTTGAAAGAACGAAGACCTTGGGGAATGTGGTGGAGAGGTGGTTTGTGCAGCTGGTTGGGATTCAGGAATAGGAGTGAGGGGATTTGAAGAGTGTTTGAGCATGGCAGATATGGGGAGTGCATCAAATAAATTCAAATCATCATCAGAAGCAATTGCAGACTTACTTGAAAGTGCTGATGATCTTGTCACTCTGGCAGGAGGTTCAGTCCTTCTGATCACTTCAGCAGCTGGTTCCACCCGAGTAGGCTTCACCACAATTCTGACCTGCTTCTTCTTCTTCTTAGGAGGACCATCCTCATTATCACCATCATCATCATCATCATCAGGCTTGCTGGTTTCATCTTGCTTCCTCTTGGATTGACCAGCCTTCTTCTTTTTGATCAGAGGGACATCTGATTCCTCAGAGGATTCTTCTAGGACCATCTTCCTCTGAACTTTCTTCTTGGGAGGAGAAGGAAACTCTGGAGCTGGTGGCAGTCTGCTGAAGAAGTCATCGAGATCAATTTCGAATCCTTGAGCCCTTAGGTCTTCAACATAGCACCTAATGGCGTCAGGATTGTCTGCCTGAGTCCACATAGGGTAGTCATTCAGAGGCATCCTTCTACTTCTGATCTCAGAAGATGTGTCTTCATGGGCAGGAGCAATCTTCTTCTTGATTAGGCCCATCTTCTTTAGAGAGTTTGCCGTGAAGACATCACTGACAATGGTGGTCAGATCCTCTGTGCATCCAGCATTTATCAGATCTTGAACGAGGCCACTCTCAATGAAGAGATCAGACAAGAGTCTCCCGAAGGGAATATACTTGATCGCTGACTTGATGGAGGCAGTGGTACGAGACTTCCGGATACATTCCTTCAAGTAGGAGAACAGGAAGTAGGGAAGGCAGATCTTCTTCTGGTCTTGGATGAAGAACAACATCACCTTCTGGTTGAAGTTGATGTAGTCAGGAGAACTGCCCTTTGGTCTTTGGTTTATGCAGTGGAGCAAAATTTTGTGCCAGATCCTGAGCTTGGGATGAAGGTCCATCACCTTGTAATTCGTCTTGCCCGGTTTGTAAGTGGTGTACAGGGCCTGGTTGATTGTATCCTTGGTGCTGGGTTTCAGCTTCGATTCCGTGAGTTGGAAACGATACCCAAAAGCAGTGTCTGCACCCAGCAAGTTCACGAAGGACTTCTCTGTGATGATGATCTTTCTTCCAAGAATATGAGATACCACCTGAGTATCATCGCAGTCGGCGTGCTTCCAGAATTCCTTGATCAGTTTATCATACACCGGTCCTCGAAGTCTGTTGAAGTAATTTCCCCAACCTTGAACTTGGACTTCAGGACGAAGATCATACCCATTTGCAGCCAGGTTGTCGAGGTCGAGTCTCCATTCTGCCAGGACTTGAAGTTCCTCAGGAGCAAATATGCAGTGAACGGCACAGCCCCGTTCTGTAATTGGAAGAATCTGCTCTTGAGCTTGACCTTGATCTTGTGTCGGATTCTCAGGACCCCTTTGACCCGTTGCTAGACCAACTACCATGTGAGGGAACTGGGTTGCATCTGCAGTAGTTCTTCTGGTTTGACTCACCATTTTTGAAGCAGTTGAAGGTTTAAGGTAGAAGATGAAGGTTGAAAGATGAAGAGAGATCGAGAGAGAAGTCGAGGATAAGCGGTTTTGAAAAGCAGAGAGAAAGAGAGTAAAAACCGGAAGTGAACGAGATCGTGTGTGTATAGTGGGTTTTGACAAATAACCGTTGTTGATTCAAAAAGCACTTTAAGATCAACGGTTGAAAATTAAAGATAGATAATAACAGTAAATACACAAATCACACACAGGAGAGAAGCACATCTACACGCAATCATAACAGACTGTCACACGGGCACAAGGAACTATGCATCAGAAATACTGACACACGTGTTGTTGTCTCAGCTTCAGAGTCAGTACCAGTGGGTACACACACTCTGATTGAGTTACCTTCTAGACTAGACATCTTCTGATCAAGAAGTATCATAGTCAGAGGTTCTGATCCATCATCACTCTGGACAAAAGTCCATGTTCAGATTTTTCAGAATAAAATTAAATCTATCCTCTGCTAAGGGCTTTGTAAAGATATCTGCCCATTGATGGTCAGTATCAACAAACTTCAGAAGAAGTACGCCCTTCTGTACATAATCTCTAATAAAGTGATACTTTACCTCAATGTGCTTTGCCCTTGAATGCAAGATAGGATTCTTACTCAATGAGATTGCAGCAGTGTTATCACAATAGATTGGGATATTGCTCTCAAGGATCTGATAATCCTCCAGCTGATGTTTCATCCAGAGCATCTGAGTGCTGCATATTGCTGCTGAGATATATTCTGCCTCTGCAGTTGATAGTGCAATGGTTGATTGCCTCTTGCTTGCCCATGAGACTAGATTGCTTCCCAGAAATTGACAATTTCCAGAAGTACTTTTTCTCTCTGTTCTATCTCCAGCATAATCAGCATCACAGTAACCTGAAAGCTTATACTTTGATGTTTTCTTATACATCAAGCCAAGGTTAGTGGTGCCTTTCAGATACCTTAGGATCCTCTTAACAGCAGTTAAGTGGGTTTCCCTTGGATCTGATTGGAAACGAGCACATAAATGAACACTAAATAGTATGTCTGGCCTAGATGCAGTTAAGTATAGAAGTGAACCTATCATGCCGCGATAGAGCTTCTGACATACTTTACCACTTTTATCTTCTTTCTCCAGAATGCATGTAGGATGCATTGGAGTCTTGGCCACTGTAGATTCCAGCATATTGAACTTCTTCAGAAGTTCTTTAGTGTACTTGCTCTGATGGATATATGTTCCTTCTGGTGTTTGATCAACTTGGATTCCCAGAAAGTACTTTAATTCTCCCATCATACTCATCTCAAATTCAGCCTGCATCATCTCAGAAAATTCTTTGCATAGAGATTGATTAGCAGAACCAAATATAATATCATCAACATAAATTTGCACAATTAAGATATCATCTTTATAAGTCTTTCAAAAAAGAGTTGTATCTACTTTACCCCTTACAAACTCATTCTCCAGAAGGAATGAGCTAAGTCTCTCATACCATGCTCTGGGAGCTTGCTTCAGACCGTAGAGTGATTTCTTCAATTTGAACACATGGTCTGGTTTCTTCTCATCTTCAAAACCTGGGGGTTGATGAACATAGACTTCCTCTGAGATATAACCATTTAGGAAGGCACTCTTCACGTCCATCTGATGTAGAACTATGTTGTGATTTACTGAGAAAGAGATCAACAGTCTGATTGCCTCCAGTCTTGCTACTGGAGCAAATGTTTCAGTGTAGTCTATTCCTTCCTGCTGGCTGTAGCCTTGAGCAACTAGCCTTGCCTTGTTTCTGACTACATCTCCTTTCTCATTCAGCTTGTTTCTGAATACCCATTTCGTTCCAATAACATGAACACTCTCAGGCTTCTTCACTAAGCTCCAAACATCGTTCTTGGAGAATTGATTTAATTCTTCTTCCATGGCCAGAATCCAATCCTTGTCCTAAAGAGCTTCATCTATGGACTTGGGTTCAATTAAGGACACCAATCCTTTCAGACTGAGCAAGGTCTCTTCAGAGGGTCTGAAGGCAGATCTGGTTCTGACTGGTTCGTCTTTGTTGCCCAGAATCAATTCCTTAGGGTGAGCTGCAGTGATTCTGCTCTTCTTCAGAGTTTGTGAGTTAGAGGGACCAGCTTCTTCCTCTGGTTCATCTTCCTCTGGCTCAACTTCCTCTGGAGCTTTGCCTTTGTCAGAAACATTAATGCTTAAATCTGCAGACTTTTCAACTAGCTTTGACTGGTCAGAGTCAAGCTTATCGTCAAATCTAACATGAATAGATTCTTCAATAGTTTTAGCATCAGTATTATAAAATCTAAAACCTTTAGATCTCTCAGAATAACCGAGTAATAGACATTTAGAAGACTTAGCATCAAATTTATGCAATCTATCCTTAGTATTGAGAACATAACACACGCAGCCAAAAGGATGAAAATAAGAAATGTTGGGCTTTATGTTCTTCCACAATTCATAAGGAGTCTTATTCAGAATTGGTCTCACAGAGATTCTGTTCTGAATGTAACATGATGTATTTACTGCCTCTGCCCAAAAGTGCTTAGCCATGCCAGTTTCTTGGAGCATGGTTCTAGCCATCTCCTGAAGAGTTCTGTTCTTCCTCTCAACAACACCATTTTGTTGAGGAGTTCTGGGACAAGAGAAATCATGTGCAATTCCATAGGAATCAAACAGACTCTCAAACTTGTCATTCTCAAACTCTCCACCATGGTCACTTCTGACACGCACAATCCTACAAGCCTTCTCGTTTTGCACTTGAGCAATGAAGGTAGAGAACACAGCATGAGACTCATCCTTGCGGGTTAGAAATTTTACCCATGTCCAGCGGCTATAGTCATCAACGATAACCATCCCATATCTCTTGCCACCTATAGACTCAGTTTTCACTGGTCCAAAAAGGTCGATATGCAGAAGTTCCAACGGCCTTGAGGTTGAGACAACATTCTTTGCCTTGAAAGGGACTTTTGTGAATTTGCCTTTCTGACATGCTTCACAAAGAGCGTCTGAAGCGAACTTCAGATTGGGTAAGCCCCTGCCAAGGTTTAACTTGCTTAGCTGAGAAATCTTTCTCATACTGGCATGCCCTAACCGTCTATGCCATACCCACTGCTCTTCATTAACAGACAGAAGGCACTTCACATTCTGAGCCTCCAACTCAGATAATCTGATCTTATAAATGTTGTTCTTCCTCTTGCTGTTAAACAGAACAGAGCCATCGATTTGACTTACAGCCCGGCAGGACTTTTGATTGAATATAACATCATAACCCTTGTCAGTTAATTGACTTATAGACAATAAGTTATGTGTTAAGCCGTCTACCAATAACACATTATCAATGCATGGACTACTATCTACACAAATAGTACCAGTACCAACAATTTTACCCTTTTCATTTCCTCCAAAGCCAACTTCGCCTCCAGGCTTAAGTTTCAGCTCTCGGAACATACGCCTTTCTCCCGTCATGTGACGCGAGCATCCACTGTCCAGATACCATGATTGGTGTTTCAGTGGAGCTATCAAGGATATCTGCAACATAGATAATCTTGTCCTTAGGTACCCACTTTCTGGGTCCTCTCTTGTTAGTTACCCCAGAGGTTCTGATCACCTTGGGTGTCTCAACATGATATTTTAAAGGAATATTTGCATGATATTTAGTCATAGAGAAGGATCCCTTTTTAAGAGGGTTTTTAGCAACTTTAGCAGGTACAGGATCAGGCAATATGGTACCAGAGGGAACAAAGCATTCATACAAGGATTTAGCTTTAGACACAGAGGGCTCATTTCTAATTGGTTTAGAATAGCCAATGCCATGCATTCCATTTCTGCTTACGCCATAGATCATTGAAGCCATTAAGCTTCTATCCACGCTTTTAGCTAGGAATCTTTGAAAAGACTTTTCATACTTAGATTCATTTCTACAATCAGAGGCATCACAGGCAACAATTTCTTCTAACTTAGCAATCTGGTTCTTAAGCACAGAGTTAGAATTGATCAAGGCATGATTATCATTTTTCAAATCAGAAATAATTTTCTCATGTTCAGAAGGAGTCTTGGAAACAGCAGATAAGTTCTTTTTCAGCTTCTTATGCTTAGACAATAAGGAGTTATACTTATCCATGATATCAGACAATGCATGTTTCAGTTCAGAGGTAGAGAAAGAAGCGAATACCTCATTTTCATCGTCCGAGTTAGGATTTCCTTCTGATTCTGAGTCAGAGTCAACAGCTCCCTTTGACTCTGCTTCCTTGTCCTTGACAATAGCCATGAGTCCTTGGACTTCACCATCAGAGTCAACATCCTCTGACTCTGATTCATCAAATGTCACCATCAGACTCTTCTTTGTCTTGAAGTGCTTCTTTTGCTTCTTGTCCTTCTTCAATTTTGGACAGTCACTTTTGTAGTGCCCTGATTCTTTGCACTCAAAGCATGTGACTTCCTTAAGTGAGGACTTCTTCTGACCTAAGGATTCAGACTTTCCTCTTGCCTTTCCAGAGCCTTTGTATTTGCTCTGCCTGTGCTTCCAGATGCGATTGAGTCTCTTGGAGATCAGAGTCAGCTCATCTTCATCAGAATCTTCTGATGCTTCTTCAGATTCCTCTTCTTCAGCTTGAAGAGCTTTTGACTTCTCAACCTTAACCTTTTCAGATTTAGACTTCAAGGCTATGGACTTTTTCCTCAGATCTTGCATCTCTGAGCGCTTCAGCTCATGGCATTTCAAAATGCTGATGAGTTCTTCTAAACTCATATTCTCAACGTCTCTCGTGAGCTCTATTGAAGTCACTAAAGGCATCCAACTTTCAGGAAGACACCTGATGACCCTTATGACATGATCTTTTGTTGTGTAGCTCTTGTTGAGAGGTCGTATGCCAGCTACAAGCAACTGAAATCTGGAGAACATTTCTTCAATGGACTCATTTGGCTCCATGATGAAGGATTCATACTTTTGGATCAAAGACAATGCCTTTGACTCTTTGACTTTCTTGTTTCCTTCATGAGACATCTTCAGAGATTCGAAAATGCCTTTCGCAAACTCACGATCTGTAATCTTCTGGTACTCTTCATAGGAAATAGCACTTAGAAGAATTGCTCTTGCTTTGTGATGTTGTGAGTACAGCTTCTTTTGATCTGCAGTCATCTCTGACCTTGGAATCTTCTTGCCATCTGCATCAACTGGACGCTCGTAGCCATCCACAATAATATCCCAGAGATCTGCATCGAAACCCAGAAAGAAACTTTCCAGTCTATCTTTCCAATATTCGAACCTTTGACCGTCGAACATAGGAGGCTTTGCATTGTAACCATCTCTTTGAGTTTCACTGGTGGTGGCAGCCATTGTTTTTCACACCGGCCCGGATCACTGAACACCTGTTTAGGTGTGGTAATCAGAACTTGCGCTCTGATACCAATTGAAGGTATGAAAAACGGTAGAACGGGGGGGGGGGGTTTTGAATAACGTTTTCAGTATAAAACTTCCACCTTAAAGATTTTGACAAATCTTTCGAGAACTTAAGTGCTAAAGATAAGAGATAGAAAAGCACACAAGGATTTTATCCTGGTTCACTTGATAAATCACTCAAGCTACTCCAGTCCACCCGTTAAGGTGATTTCTTCCTTCTTAGAATGAGGCAATCCACTAATCAGGTAAGAGTTACAACTGCACTTGAAACCTACAAGTGACTAACAATTACACTGACTTAGCTCACACTAAGATTCACTCTCTTAGTCTTCTCTAGGATCCGATCAACCTTGATCTCCTAAAGGAACTAAACAAACTGTTTATCAAAGAATTGTTTACAAGAGATTTGCTTCTAAAAAGCTAATAGTAAACTCAAATGAATTTTCGGATGAAAGAAAGCTTAGAAGAATTTAAGTTTGTCTTGCGCGTATGTAAATGCTCTAGCCGCTTTTTTCAGTCTTCAGCCTCTTTATATACTCCAAGGATTAGGGTTGAGCGTTGCATGGGAAATGCTACCGTTGGAGGGCAGTTCTGGAAAATCCAGCTTCTGCTGTGTCTGAGACTGTTAGGTAGGTCGTCAGGAAGGTACAGTTGCTTTTGTACTTGGATAGCGACTTGACCTTTAAACCTAGGAGACTTCTGATCAGGGGAATGCTTCATATTGGAACTTGTGAAGCCGGTTGATCAGAGTCAGAGGGAAAGCCCAGATCCTCTGACCATTGTTTCTTCTGATTCTGAACTCAGAGGGAAGAACGTGGTCTTCAGAGTATCTTGCTTCTGGACATCAGAGTTTCCACTATTCAGCTTCTGGATCTTCAGAGTCTTCTACACCATCAGAATATCTGAGCCTTCAGTGTTTCTTGGTTATCAGACTTTCTGGATCTTCAGAGCTTCTAGTGACTGAGTCCACATCAGAGTTTGTATAACTTCAGAACTTCTGAAGCTTTTCCACTCTTCATACTGAACATGGTGAATGCGAAAGCTTTGCTTGGGTTGCTCTTTATTCTGAACTCGGAAAAATTATCGGATCAAAAACTGTCGCAGGGGTATTTTGGTCATGATTTTTAACTTAGAAATTTCAAAACTGAAATCCCAAAAACCAAATTTTGCAGGGACGTTACTAACGACGTTTATGACAACTAATCCTACTAACACTAAGCTAAGGCGATAGTTTTTAGCCTAAAGGTTGAAGCTTTACCTCAAAAACTCCAAAAATGGGTATTTAAGGCTAAAATTGATACCGGCGGAATTCCGGCGACATAACGGAAAATCTAACCCGGCAGAAGTGATCTTGGGCGCATAAGGAAGAGTTTAGAATCAGAAATGAAAGGTTCAGGATAGTTTTTCAAAAACCCATAAACTATCCGCTCAGAAAACTCTACAGAAAAGCTATGGAAAAAGCGATCA
>NC_080042.1:24572124-24644383 GCF_012489685.1 Lotus japonicus | reverse complement strand
CCTGATCTCATCGGCCCTCCAGCTCCAGCACGGTTTCAACCTCCTATTTTTCATCAGCTCCACTTCTGTGGCTTTCTCCACCAACGACTGAAAGCGCATGGTTCCTAATGGCCTCACTGAGTCCTCAATATGAGGCCTCAGTCCATTAACAAAGCGCTTGCACATGTAGCGCTCGTTCACGTGATCATGAAAGAATTGAAAATGCTTCGCCAAAGATTCCAGCTTCGAAGCAAATTCCGGTACTGACATACCTCCCTGACGGAGTGTCAGAAATTGTGACTCCCGCTCATCCCGAGCACTTGTTGGAAAGTACTTTTCCAAGAATGCGGTCCGGAAAGAGTTCCAGTTGATCTCTTCATGGTTAGCTTCCATAATTCCCCTGGTGCCCTTCCACCAGTACTCAGCGTCACCGAGCAGTAAATAAGTTGCCATACCCAACTTGGCAATCTCAGCAGTTTGCAGTACGCCAAATATCTTCTCTATCTCCTGAATCCAGAGGTCCGCTTTGTCTGGATCAGTACCACCAGAGTACTTGGGTGGGTTTTGCCTCCTGAAGTCATTCAGGCCTTTGTTCTGGTCCAGAGTTACTTCCCTCTGGCGCTGATGCTGATCACGTGCCTCCTCAGCAGCACGCCTCATCGCATTGTCATTCGCCTGCGCTGTCACAGCTTGGGCCATAGTGGCCATCATCTCAGCTAGCTGATTAGTATTCACCATGTTCTGTTAAGTTAAACAAACAGTTAGTACTCATCATAAGATAGCATCTAGTATAACTATACAATATGATTAAGCAATAACTTCAATCAATTTTTAAGCGAAAAATCGCTTGCAGACAATCAATTTTCACTCTTTGCAGAGTCACACAACCTAGCACAGAAGACCTATTTCCCAAAGACTCCCGAAAGACTCGACCGTGCTCTGATACCACAATGTAACACCCCGATTTCGGTGGCGTCACTTTAATAACTAAAAGTAAACTTAATGCGGAAATACGTGAATATTTTTTTTTCGATATAATAACTAAGACAAGACTGAATTGAATAAAACCCGAATGCGAAAAGCAATAGAACTAATATACAATATATAAACAGCTCCCGCTGTAAGAAGCAACCTCGTCACAAGTGAACCTCCAGTGACGGGTAATAGAAGAGTAGCGCCCGTAGGCAAAAGTACAAACCAAAAGAAAGGGTTAAGTGTCCGCAACACTATCTTCAAAATGAGAATAAGCTGGCCCATCGGCCTGAAACAAGACTTCCTAAGTCCAACCAACTCTCTGTGATTCCCGTAACGAAACCACACCAAAGCTATAGGTGGGAAACTACCCTGTCCCGATGAAACAAATGATGTTCAGAGCTAAGACTCTACTCCTACACTAATCCCATCTCGGGGAGCTCACACTAACACTCAATCCTACATGCTAGCGTGATCGTCGTCCGAATCTGAATCCAGAACGACTAAGTCTAGGTACAACTCCGTCCTCCGCTCGGCTATCGCGATGCGCTCCTGTTCCAGCATCCCAACTCTAGTTTCCCCCGAAGGGTGAACCGTCGTGAACTAGTCCGCCAAAGACATCTGACAAAGGGCATTTGTTCGCCAAAGCACACACAGAAGACGCGAGGGTCAACTCCAAAGAATTATGTAAATAATAGTAAGGATAGATACAGATAATAGGATAGCCACTTAGGCTTATAGCTAGGGATAACATCCTAGGGTTGCATATTCCATAATGAACTTAACAGCAATAATAACAATTAACATGTTCCAAATAGGATTAACAAATAACAATCACACTCGACAACTAAATTAGTATGCATGAATGCAGGATGATTAGTCAAACAACGTCTCCGAATCTCACTCGACACGTCGCCACGTGTTCTAGGTAATTTAAAGACTCTAAAAGCTTACCCTAAGGTAAAGTCGATTCTGCGACAAAAGACACTTCTTCACATCAACATAGTAACTCATGATGATCTCCGGATCATCCGACTCATCTCAATCCGATGGTCACAACTGCTCAACAAGCAAAGAGTATCACATACTCGGAAACTACCGGTTTCCCGGACTTATCCCCAGGATAGCCCAACGATTAGGCATGTCAAGTCGATCCAACCCCTTGGGTTGAACATACGGACTCGCACACGCAACTCCCACAATTAGGCATGTCGAGTCGATCCAACCCATCGGGATGGACGTACGGACTCGCACACGCAACAAATGACAACGCCAAGTCGGTTCACTCAAAGGAGTCGAACATACGGACGTTGCGCGTGTCCCAATGACTATCGCCGAATCGATCCAATCCATCGGATTGAACATACGGATCCGCGCGTGTCGAAAAGTTGTCGCTGAATCGATCCAATCCCTCGGATTGAACATACGGATTCACGCGAGGTAAAATGGCAATCGCTGAATCGATCCAATCCATCGGATTGAACATACGGACTCACGCGTGCCTGAGTGACTACCGCCGAATCGATCCAATCCATCGGATTGAATATACGGATTCGCGCGTGTCAACAATTATTTCCGAATCGGCCCAACCCGTCGGGTTTGGACATACGGATTCGCGCCGCAGAGTCGAAGATACACCCAACAACATAGCTGCTCCAACAGCACAACCACAATAGCTGCTCCAACAGCACAACCACAATAGCTGCTCCAACAGCACAACAACAAACGCTGCTCCAACAGCACCACAACATCTACATAC
Organism: Lotus japonicus; assembly: GCF_012489685.1. NCBI lineage: Eukaryota > Viridiplantae > Streptophyta > Magnoliopsida > Fabales > Fabaceae > Lotus > Lotus japonicus. The sequence goes on along the minus strand of NC_080042.1, from coordinate 24,641,673 downwards.
TCGAAGCCCCTCAACTTTCTCAATGCTGGGATCCGACGACACTTCTCGTTTTCCAAAACTATGATTTGCATCCAAAGCTTCCTTCCGAGATTATTACCATTACTTAAAGATTTTGAGGTTGTTTAATGTCTTATGAGTTTTCTTTACAAAATAATTATCCTTTTAGTCTCATCGCGAATCCTATAAGTTCTCGGGATCTCCTAATCCCCAAATGACTCCAGAGAATGTCTCGATCCATACAACACCACAACAAGGCCCGAATCTCATTCGTCCTTTCAAGCTTTCTCAAAACTCTCAAAATAAAATCGGCATGACCTGCCCGCTTTTCTCACCGTTCAGAAACTCAGATTATAGTGCAAAAGCAGAATTAGCTCATCATAATCAATCAACATGTCATATGTCAATATCTTAAGAAATAACCACATAGCACCTAGCATATAAGGCATGTACCACACATCCTAAATTACCCAATTAGCACTTAGCATGTCATTCACTCATCAAAAACATTCAGTAGATGCATCATCTACATTGTCAGCCGAAGCCTCAGAAAACATTTTCCAATCACCCACAATTCCAGTGCATAAACAGTAAACAATGTCGAAACATCGACCCTAAGCATTAACTAGAGATTCAGTGAGAAGCCCTCACCTGTAGATTCTCCAGGGTGAACTTCAAACTCTTCCTCACAAGCAAAGCGTTGCGCCTCAGGAAATTCCTCAAAAGTTCCTTTAAAGCAAAGTCACAGAAATACTATCAGAATCTATCGAGAACTAAGCTATCGATACTTACTAAGGTTACACGAAGTAATCTATACTCTAAGGTACGATAATCTAGCGCGAAAGACAAGTTTTTCGGAAAAGGAAATTTTCCTCCTCCCCCTAATAGGGCTCGGCTGAAGGTATGAAAAACGGTAGAAAGGGGGGGGGTTTGAATAACGTTTTCAGTATAAAACTTCCACCTTAAAGATTTTGACAAATCTTTCGAGAACTTAAGTGCTAAAGATAAGAGATAGAAAAGCACACAAGGATTTTATCCGGGTTCACTGGATAAATCACTCAAGCTACTCCAGTCCACCCGTTAAGGTGATTTCTTCCTTCTTAGAATGAAGGCAATCCACTAATCAGGTAAGAGTTACAACTGCACTTGAAACCTACAAGTGACTAACAATTACACTGACTTAGCTCACACTAAGATTCACTCTCTTAGTCTTCTCTAGGATCCGATCAACCTTGATCTCCTAAAGGAACTAAACAAACTGTTTATCAAAGAATTGTTTACAAGAGATTTGCTTCTAAAAAGCTAATAGTAAACTCAATAAATTTTCGGATGAAAGAAAGCTTAGAAGAATTTAAGTTTGTCTTGCGCGTATGTAAATGCTTCTAGCCGCTTCTTTCAGTCTTCAGCCTCTTTATATACTCCAAGGATTAGGGTTGAGCGTTGCATGGGAAATGCTACCGTTGGAGGGCAGTTCTGGAAAATCCAGCTTCTGCTGTGTCTGAGACTGTTAGGTAGGTCGTCAGGAAGGTACAGTTGCTTTTGTACTTGGATAGTGACTTGACCTTTAAACCTAGGAGACTTCTGATCAGGGGAATGCTTCATATTGGAACTTGTGAAGCCGGTTGATCAGAGTCAGAGGGAAAGCCCAGATCCTCTGACCATTGTTTCTTCTGATTCTGAACTCAGAGGGAAGAACGTGGTCTTCAGAGTATCTTGCTTCTGGACATCAGAGTTTCCACTATTCAGCTTCTGGATCTTCAGAGTCTTCTACACCATCAGAATATCTGAGCCTTCAGTGTTTCTTGGTTATCAGACTTTCTGGATCTTCAGAGCTTCTAGTGACTGAGTCCACATCAGAGTTTGTATAAATTCAGAACTTCTGAAGCTTTTCCACTGTTCATACTGAACATGGTGAATGCGAAAGCGTTGCTTGGGTTGCTCTTTATACACAGTGCTTCTGATTTGTGTGAGATTGAGTTGAGGTCAGAGCCTGTAAATAGCACACTCAGAAAAACACGTTAGAGTACCACAATTGTTCATATCAAAAGGTTAACTTGTAATCATCAAAACATAGAGTTGTACTACTAGATCAAAACTTGATCTTACAATCTCCCCCTTTTTGATGATGACAAAACTAAGATTTTTGATGAACAATTCTTAAACATTAAACTGAATTCACTCAGAGTTTAGAGATATAGAATAAGACTTATCCTGATGTGAATAGTTTATCTTGCTCATTCTGAATTCAAGTCACTGCTTGATTCTGAGCTTAGCTCCCCCTGAATCTAATACTTGATGAAAACGTTAGTAAAGTCTAGATTCTGAGCTAAATGATATAAGAGTTCAGAGTGAAAAACTTATAACATAGATGAAAATCGAGTAATCAGAGCGCATAAGTAATCAGAGTCACGGACAAGGCGCATAAGTAATCAGAGTCACGGACAAGGCGCATAAGTAATCAGAGTCACGGACAAGGTACATAAGTAATCAGAGTCACAGACAAGGTATCAGAGTCTTGGGTATCAGAGTCAACTAGAATCACTTCAGAAGAAGTGAAATGTATTCCTTGTATTTGCCCAGTGACACATCTATGGTCATGAAGGTGGAACTCTTAAATTCTCCAAAAGAAAAAAAATAAATCACACTAACACATCTTACACATCAAAAACTGGGTGTACTCCCCCTTTTTGTCATAAGCAAAAAGCTTGGGGTGTGAAAAACTTAGCTTGAAGTACAAGGTACTCCCCCTTAGAAAAGGTCTAAGTTTAAAGAAAATGAAAATTATGCAAGAATCAGAGTTAGGCGAAATAAATCGAAGAGTTAATGCAAGAGAAGAACGTTTATCACCGGTCAAGGGAGTAAAGAGAAGGGCAGTTACCAAGAACTTAACCTCGAGAAACTGTAGGAGCATTAACTTTCAGAGAGAAAGTGAAGCCTATATAAAGCGTTGGAGAGAGAGGTAAGCTTCACACCTCGAACAATTTTCAGTAAGAAAAAAATGGCATCATACATCGTAGTACTAGAAGAGCTGAGGAAGAAGGCCTTCGAGGAGGACTTGTTCCTGAACATCAGGCATCCAGAGGGTACAACGACCATCTCGGAGCTAACACGGACACTGCTGGAGGAGGACCTGCGTCCAGAGTTGGAGAGAGACCTGAGGGAATTTCTTGCCTTCGTTGAGGAGGTGCAAGAACTCAGCCGGCTTGAACTCAAGCTGCTGGAAGAAAAAGAGAGTTTGGAAGAGAAGCTCAAGACTTCAGAAGAGATTCTGGAGAGGGATGAGCTAAAGAACAGGCTCAGCAACATCCAGCATGCACTGGAGCGTCTGGAGAAGGATAGGTCAGAGCAGCGCCAGGAGTGCAGAAAAATGAGGAGGGATCCTCCATTCTAGACTTTAGGGAAAGAATGTATGATGTAAACATAAAGATATTATGAATAAAAAGATTTTTGCAAACATATGTGACACAAATATATATAGATATGCATAGATAATCACAAACGAACAAAGTAGAATAAATAAATAAAAAGAAACAGAAGTTAACAAAAATAAAACAACGTTAAAGAAAAAAGAAAAACGAAGAGATCCTAAAACTAGGGTTTATCAGTTCGACGCAGAAGTTCCATCATCATGTGCTTCATTTCAATTAGCATGGATTCATGAATGTCAAGACGCTGTTCCATGATGTCGAGTCTGGATGAGCTGGACTGAGTAGAACCGGAAGGAACATTCTGAGCAGCTTGAGGATCTGGAATGGAAGCAGAAGCAGCAGGAGTAAACACTACTGGTGCAAGTGCTTGGCATCTAAGGGCTTCAGCCTCAGCTTCAAGTCGTTCTGCCTCTAGTCTGGCTTGTTCAGCTTGAGCTGCTGCTTGACGTGCAGCTTCTTCTGCTTGAGCTTTCTTTCTCTTGGCTTCTTCAATAGCTTCAAGAAGCTTATTTCTCTGTTCTTGTTCATGAAGAGCCACCCTCCGAGCAAACCTTTGCTTTGCAGCCTCAATCCTCTGACTTCCCTCTGCATGCAGGAGCTGCATCATAATTGGAACTTGAGCCACTAGCCAAGTGCCCAGAGTGTTCCACTCATCAGCCACACGTTCAGCATTCTCACTTAGGTCAGTCTGACCGTGCACATTGCGTAGCCTCAAGGAGGCTTCATGATAGAAAATATTGATGCACTCAGAGAGAGATGTGGGTCGGAGGGGAGTATAAGGAATTATGGAGAGGTTGGTTTCAGGAGAGGCTGGGTGATTGCTGCTGTGAGCTTCAGAGGCACCTTGTGGAGAGCCAATGTTAAACGTTTGAGCATTGGGTTCTGAGGTTCCAAGGTGAGGTTCTGAAGTTTCAACCAGAGGATGAGGTGATCTAACCGAGGATTGGTTAGACACAGATTGTTCTGGTTCAGGTTCTGGTTGAATAGGCTCTTGTTGGTCAGGGGCAGGGTGAGCTTGTTGAGCCAAAGGGTCTGCCTCTTGTAAAGGATTGGCCAAGATAGGTTCATCTGGGTCAACTAGACGTTCAGGTCTAGGGCCAGGATATCTCCTAGGGCTTGGACAAGTGACATAATACTCTTCTAAGGTAGACACCTTTTCTTTTCTGACCTCCATGAATTTTCTAATGGATTCAGAGTTATTGGAGGGAGAAGAGTCAGCAACATTGGTTGGGAAGGATACAGGTGTATAGGCTGTGGAAGAGTCTGTATCAGTAGTTCTGGGAGCCAGACGTTCTGATGCTCTTGGGACAGAGTGATCAGAGGTTCTGGGTCCAGGTTCTGTTTGGGTAGGCTCTGGTTGGTCACGAATGATGGGTTCAGAAGTTAATGGGTTGTATGGAATGGTAATGGGAGAGGTTGGTTCTTCTGACCTAGAGGGTTGGTTCTGGAGCAAATTCCAGAGAGGTGCTTCAGTAGGGGAAGGTTGAAAGAACGAAGACCTTGGGGAATGTGGTGGAGAGGTGGTTTGTGCAGCTGGTTGGGATTCAGGAATAGGAGTGAGGGGATTTGAAGAGTGTTTGAGCATGGCAGATATGGGGAGTGCATCAAATAAATTCAAATCATCATCAGAAGCAATTGCAGACTTACTTGAAAGTGCTGATGATCTTGTCACTCTGGCAGGAGGTTCAGTCCTTCTGATCACTTCAGCAGCTGGTTCCACCCGAGTAGGCTTCACCACAATTCTGACCTGCTTCTTCTTCTTCTTAGGAGGACCATCCTCATTATCACCATCATCATCATCATCATCAGGCTTGCTGGTTTCATCTTGCTTCCTCTTGGATTGACCAGCCTTCTTCTTTTTGATCAGAGGGACATCTGATTCCTCAGAGGATTCTTCTAGGACCATCTTCCTCTGAACTTTCTTCTTGGGAGGAGAAGGAAACTCTGGAGCTGGTGGCAGTCTGCTGAAGAAGTCATCGAGATCAATTTCGAATCCTTGAGCCCTTAGGTCTTCAACATAGCACCTAATGGCGTCAGGATTGTCTGCCTGAGTCCACATAGGGTAGTCATTCAGAGGCATCCTTCTACTTCTGATCTCAGAAGATGTGTCTTCATGGGCAGGAGCAATCTTCTTCTTGATTAGGCCCATCTTCTTTAGAGAGTTTGCCGTGAAGACATCACTGACAATGGTGGTCAGATCCTCTGTGCATCCAGCATTTATCAGATCTTGAACGAGGCCACTCTCAATGAAGAGATCAGACAAGAGTCTCCCGAAGGGAATATACTTGATCGCTGACTTGATGGAGGCAGTGGTACGAGACTTCCGGATACATTCCTTCAAGTAGGAGAACAGGAAGTAGGGAAGGCAGATCTTCTTCTGGTCTTGGATGAAGAACAACATCACCTTCTGGTTGAAGTTGATGTAGTCAGGAGAACTGCCCTTTGGTCTTTGGTTTATGCAGTGGAGCAAAATTTTGTGCCAGATCCTGAGCTTGGGATGAAGGTCCATCACCTTGTAATTCGTCTTGCCCGGTTTGTAAGTGGTGTACAGGGCCTGGTTGATTGTATCCTTGGTGCTGGGTTTCAGCTTCGATTCCGTGAGTTGGAAACGATACCCAAAAGCAGTGTCTGCACCCAGCAAGTTCACGAAGGACTTCTCTGTGATGATGATCTTTCTTCCAAGAATATGAGATACCACCTGAGTATCATCGCAGTCGGCGTGCTTCCAGAATTCCTTGATCAGTTTATCATACACCGGTCCTCGAAGTCTGTTGAAGTAATTTCCCCAACCTTGAACTTGGACTTCAGGACGAAGATCATACCCATTTGCAGCCAGGTTGTCGAGGTCGAGTCTCCATTCTGCCAGGACTTGAAGTTCCTCAGGAGCAAATATGCAGTGAACGGCACAGCCCCGTTCTGTAATTGGAAGAATCTGCTCTTGAGCTTGACCTTGATCTTGTGTCGGATTCTCAGGACCCCTTTGACCCGTTGCTAGACCAACTACCATGTGAGGGAACTGGGTTGCATCTGCAGTAGTTCTTCTGGTTTGACTCACCATTTTTGAAGCAGTTGAAGGTTTAAGGTAGAAGATGAAGGTTGAAAGATGAAGAGAGATCGAGAGAGAAGTCGAGGATAAGCGGTTTTGAAAAGCAGAGAGAAAGAGAGTAAAAACCGGAAGTGAACGAGATCGTGTGTGTATAGTGGGTTTTGACAAATAACCGTTGTTGATTCAAAAAGCACTTTAAGATCAACGGTTGAAAATTAAAGATAGATAATAACAGTAAATACACAAATCACACACAGGAGAGAAGCACATCTACACGCAATCATAACAGACTGTCACACGGGCACAAGGAACTATGCATCAGAAATACTGACACACGTGTTGTTGTCTCAGCTTCAGAGTCAGTACCAGTGGGTACACACACTCTGATTGAGTTACCTTCTAGACTAGACATCTTCTGATCAAGAAGTATCATAGTCAGAGGTTCTGATCCATCATCACTCTGGACAAAAGTCCATGTTCAGATTTTTCAGAATAAAATTAAATCTATCCTCTGCTAAGGGCTTTGTAAAGATATCTGCCCATTGATGGTCAGTATCAACAAACTTCAGAAGAAGTACGCCCTTCTGTACATAATCTCTAATAAAGTGATACTTTACCTCAATGTGCTTTGCCCTTGAATGCAAGATAGGATTCTTACTCAATGAGATTGCAGCAGTGTTATCACAATAGATTGGGATATTGCTCTCAAGGATCTGATAATCCTCCAGCTGATGTTTCATCCAGAGCATCTGAGTGCTGCATATTGCTGCTGAGATATATTCTGCCTCTGCAGTTGATAGTGCAATGGTTGATTGCCTCTTGCTTGCCCATGAGACTAGATTGCTTCCCAGAAATTGACAATTTCCAGAAGTACTTTTTCTCTCTGTTCTATCTCCAGCATAATCAGCATCACAGTAACCTGAAAGCTTATACTTTGATGTTTTCTTATACATCAAGCCAAGGTTAGTGGTGCCTTTCAGATACCTTAGGATCCTCTTAACAGCAGTTAAGTGGGTTTCCCTTGGATCTGATTGGAAACGAGCACATAAATGAACACTAAATAGTATGTCTGGCCTAGATGCAGTTAAGTATAGAAGTGAACCTATCATGCCGCGATAGAGCTTCTGACATACTTTACCACTTTTATCTTCTTTCTCCAGAATGCATGTAGGATGCATTGGAGTCTTGGCCACTGTAGATTCCAGCATATTGAACTTCTTCAGAAGTTCTTTAGTGTACTTGCTCTGATGGATATATGTTCCTTCTGGTGTTTGATCAACTTGGATTCCCAGAAAGTACTTTAATTCTCCCATCATACTCATCTCAAATTCAGCCTGCATCATCTCAGAAAATTCTTTGCATAGAGATTGATTAGCAGAACCAAATATAATATCATCAACATAAATTTGCACAATTAAGATATCATCTTTATAAGTCTTTCAAAAAAGAGTTGTATCTACTTTACCCCTTACAAACTCATTCTCCAGAAGGAATGAGCTAAGTCTCTCATACCATGCTCTGGGAGCTTGCTTCAGACCGTAGAGTGATTTCTTCAATTTGAACACATGGTCTGGTTTCTTCTCATCTTCAAAACCTGGGGGTTGATGAACATAGACTTCCTCTGAGATATAACCATTTAGGAAGGCACTCTTCACGTCCATCTGATGTAGAACTATGTTGTGATTTACTGAGAAAGAGATCAACAGTCTGATTGCCTCCAGTCTTGCTACTGGAGCAAATGTTTCAGTGTAGTCTATTCCTTCCTGCTGGCTGTAGCCTTGAGCAACTAGCCTTGCCTTGTTTCTGACTACATCTCCTTTCTCATTCAGCTTGTTTCTGAATACCCATTTCGTTCCAATAACATGAACACTCTCAGGCTTCTTCACTAAGCTCCAAACATCGTTCTTGGAGAATTGATTTAATTCTTCTTCCATGGCCAGAATCCAATCCTTGTCCTAAAGAGCTTCATCTATGGACTTGGGTTCAATTAAGGACACCAATCCTTTCAGACTGAGCAAGGTCTCTTCAGAGGGTCTGAAGGCAGATCTGGTTCTGACTGGTTCGTCTTTGTTGCCCAGAATCAATTCCTTAGGGTGAGCTGCAGTGATTCTGCTCTTCTTCAGAGTTTGTGAGTTAGAGGGACCAGCTTCTTCCTCTGGTTCATCTTCCTCTGGCTCAACTTCCTCTGGAGCTTTGCCTTTGTCAGAAACATTAATGCTTAAATCTGCAGACTTTTCAACTAGCTTTGACTGGTCAGAGTCAAGCTTATCGTCAAATCTAACATGAATAGATTCTTCAATAGTTTTAGCATCAGTATTATAAAATCTAAAACCTTTAGATCTCTCAGAATAACCGAGTAATAGACATTTAGAAGACTTAGCATCAAATTTATGCAATCTATCCTTAGTATTGAGAACATAACACACGCAGCCAAAAGGATGAAAATAAGAAATGTTGGGCTTTATGTTCTTCCACAATTCATAAGGAGTCTTATTCAGAATTGGTCTCACAGAGATTCTGTTCTGAATGTAACATGATGTATTTACTGCCTCTGCCCAAAAGTGCTTAGCCATGCCAGTTTCTTGGAGCATGGTTCTAGCCATCTCCTGAAGAGTTCTGTTCTTCCTCTCAACAACACCATTTTGTTGAGGAGTTCTGGGACAAGAGAAATCATGTGCAATTCCATAGGAATCAAACAGACTCTCAAACTTGTCATTCTCAAACTCTCCACCATGGTCACTTCTGACACGCACAATCCTACAAGCCTTCTCGTTTTGCACTTGAGCAATGAAGGTAGAGAACACAGCATGAGACTCATCCTTGCGGGTTAGAAATTTTACCCATGTCCAGCGGCTATAGTCATCAACGATAACCATCCCATATCTCTTGCCACCTATAGACTCAGTTTTCACTGGTCCAAAAAGGTCGATATGCAGAAGTTCCAACGGCCTTGAGGTTGAGACAACATTCTTTGCCTTGAAAGGGACTTTTGTGAATTTGCCTTTCTGACATGCTTCACAAAGAGCGTCTGAAGCGAACTTCAGATTGGGTAAGCCCCTGCCAAGGTTTAACTTGCTTAGCTGAGAAATCTTTCTCATACTGGCATGCCCTAACCGTCTATGCCATACCCACTGCTCTTCATTAACAGACAGAAGGCACTTCACATTCTGAGCCTCCAACTCAGATAATCTGATCTTATAAATGTTGTTCTTCCTCTTGCTGTTAAACAGAACAGAGCCATCGATTTGACTTACAGCCCGGCAGGACTTTTGATTGAATATAACATCATAACCCTTGTCAGTTAATTGACTTATAGACAATAAGTTATGTGTTAAGCCGTCTACCAATAACACATTATCAATGCATGGACTACTATCTACACAAATAGTACCAGTACCAACAATTTTACCCTTTTCATTTCCTCCAAAGCCAACTTCGCCTCCAGGCTTAAGTTTCAGCTCTCGGAACATACGCCTTTCTCCCGTCATGTGACGCGAGCATCCACTGTCCAGATACCATGATTGGTGTTTCAGTGGAGCTATCAAGGATATCTGCAACATAGATAATCTTGTCCTTAGGTACCCACTTTCTGGGTCCTCTCTTGTTAGTTACCCCAGAGGTTCTGATCACCTTGGGTGTCTCAACATGATATTTTAAAGGAATATTTGCATGATATTTAGTCATAGAGAAGGATCCCTTTTTAAGAGGGTTTTTAGCAACTTTAGCAGGTACAGGATCAGGCAATATGGTACCAGAGGGAACAAAGCATTCATACAAGGATTTAGCTTTAGACACAGAGGGCTCATTTCTAATTGGTTTAGAATAGCCAATGCCATGCATTCCATTTCTGCTTACGCCATAGATCATTGAAGCCATTAAGCTTCTATCCACGCTTTTAGCTAGGAATCTTTGAAAAGACTTTTCATACTTAGATTCATTTCTACAATCAGAGGCATCACAGGCAACAATTTCTTCTAACTTAGCAATCTGGTTCTTAAGCACAGAGTTAGAATTGATCAAGGCATGATTATCATTTTTCAAATCAGAAATAATTTTCTCATGTTCAGAAGGAGTCTTGGAAACAGCAGATAAGTTCTTTTTCAGCTTCTTATGCTTAGACAATAAGGAGTTATACTTATCCATGATATCAGACAATGCATGTTTCAGTTCAGAGGTAGAGAAAGAAGCGAATACCTCATTTTCATCGTCCGAGTTAGGATTTCCTTCTGATTCTGAGTCAGAGTCAACAGCTCCCTTTGACTCTGCTTCCTTGTCCTTGACAATAGCCATGAGTCCTTGGACTTCACCATCAGAGTCAACATCCTCTGACTCTGATTCATCAAATGTCACCATCAGACTCTTCTTTGTCTTGAAGTGCTTCTTTTGCTTCTTGTCCTTCTTCAATTTTGGACAGTCACTTTTGTAGTGCCCTGATTCTTTGCACTCAAAGCATGTGACTTCCTTAAGTGAGGACTTCTTCTGACCTAAGGATTCAGACTTTCCTCTTGCCTTTCCAGAGCCTTTGTATTTGCTCTGCCTGTGCTTCCAGATGCGATTGAGTCTCTTGGAGATCAGAGTCAGCTCATCTTCATCAGAATCTTCTGATGCTTCTTCAGATTCCTCTTCTTCAGCTTGAAGAGCTTTTGACTTCTCAACCTTAACCTTTTCAGATTTAGACTTCAAGGCTATGGACTTTTTCCTCAGATCTTGCATCTCTGAGCGCTTCAGCTCATGGCATTTCAAAATGCTGATGAGTTCTTCTAAACTCATATTCTCAACGTCTCTCGTGAGCTCTATTGAAGTCACTAAAGGCATCCAACTTTCAGGAAGACACCTGATGACCCTTATGACATGATCTTTTGTTGTGTAGCTCTTGTTGAGAGGTCGTATGCCAGCTACAAGCAACTGAAATCTGGAGAACATTTCTTCAATGGACTCATTTGGCTCCATGATGAAGGATTCATACTTTTGGATCAAAGACAATGCCTTTGACTCTTTGACTTTCTTGTTTCCTTCATGAGACATCTTCAGAGATTCGAAAATGCCTTTCGCAAACTCACGATCTGTAATCTTCTGGTACTCTTCATAGGAAATAGCACTTAGAAGAATTGCTCTTGCTTTGTGATGTTGTGAGTACAGCTTCTTTTGATCTGCAGTCATCTCTGACCTTGGAATCTTCTTGCCATCTGCATCAACTGGACGCTCGTAGCCATCCACAATAATATCCCAGAGATCTGCATCGAAACCCAGAAAGAAACTTTCCAGTCTATCTTTCCAATATTCGAACCTTTGACCGTCGAACATAGGAGGCTTTGCATTGTAACCATCTCTTTGAGTTTCACTGGTGGTGGCAGCCATTGTTTTTCACACCGGCCCGGATCACTGAACACTGTTAGGTGTGGTAATCAGAACTTGCGCTCTGATACCAATTGAAGGTATGAAAAACGGTAGAACGGGGGGGGGGGGTTTGAATAACGTTTTCAGTATAAAACTTCCACCTTAAAGATTTTGACAAATCTTTCGAGAACTTAAGTGCTAAAGATAAGAGATAGAAAAGCACACAAGGATTTTATCCTGGTTCACTTGATAAATCACTCAAGCTACTCCAGTCCACCCGTTAAGGTGATTTCTTCCTTCTTAGAATGAAGGCAATCCACTAATCAGGTAAGAGTTACAACTGCACTTGAAACCTACAAGTGACTAACAATTACACTGACTTAGCTCACACTAAGATTCACTCTCTTAGTCTTCTCTAGGATCCGATCAACCTTGATCTCCTAAAGGAACTAAACAAACTGTTTATCAAAGAATTGTTTACAAGAGATTTGCTTCTAAAAAGCTAATAGTAAACTCAATGAATTTTCGGATGAAAGAAAGCTTAGAAGAATTTAAGTTTGTCTTGCGCGTATGTAAATGCTTCTAGCCGCTTTTTTCAGTCTTCAGCCTCTTTATATACTCCAAGGATTAGGGTTGAGCGTTGCATGGGAAATGCTACCGTTGGAGGGCAGTTCTGGAAAATCCAGCTTCTGCTGTGTCTGAGACTGTTAGGTAGGTCGTCAGGAAGGTACAGTTGCTTTTGTACTTGGATAGCGACTTGACCTTTAAACCTAGGAGACTTCTGATCAGGGGAATGCTTCATATTGGAACTTGTGAAGCCGGTTGATCAGAGTCAGAGGGAAAGCCCAGATCCTCTGACCATTGTTTCTTCTGATTCTGAACTCAGAGGGAAGAACGTGGTCTTCAGAGTATCTTGCTTCTGGACATCAGAGTTTCCACTATTCAGCTTCTGGATCTTCAGAGTCTTCTACACCATCAGAATATCTGAGCCTTCAGTGTTTCTTGGTTATCAGACTTTCTGGATCTTCAGAGCTTCTAGTGACTGAGTCCACATCAGAGTTTGTATAACTTCAGAACTTCTGAAGCTTTTCCACTCTTCATACTGAACATGGTGAATGCGAAAGCTTTGCTTGGGTTGCTCTTTATTCTGAACTCGGAAAAATTATCGGATCAAAAACTGTCGCAGGGGTATTTTGGTCATGATTTTTAACTTAGAAATTTCAAAACTGAAATCCCAAAAACCAAATTTTGCAGGGACGTTACTAACGACGTTTATGACAACTAATCCTACTAACACTAAGCTAAGGCGATAGTTTTTAGCCTAAAGGTTGAAGCTTTACCTCAAAAACTCCAAAAATGGGTATTTAAGGCTAAAATTGATACCGGCGGAATTCCGGCGACATAACGGAAAATCTAACCCGGCAGAAGTGATCTTGGGCGCATAAGGAAGAGGTTTAGAATCAGAAATGAAAGGTTCAGGATAGTTTTTCAAAAACCCATAAACTATCCGCTCAGAAAACTCTACAGAAAAGCTATGGAAAAAGCGATCAGAGGTAAGGATTAGCGACTATACCTCGAAGCCTTGAAGCAGCAACTAACGGATCAACGATCAAGCAAGAAATGAAGAAAATCTTCTCCTCCTCCTCTCCTCTCAAACTCGCGGCCTTGGTGGGTAGAAAATGGTGGAGTTTTATGATTTCTTCTCACTTGCTTGCTATATATAGAAGATGGCAAATCGCGGGAAAATGAAAGTTTCGCGATTCTGATTTTTCCAGCGTCATTCTCCATGAATTCTAAGATAGGTTTTGGCGAAAGAATTCCAAAACTAAAATGAAGCCTCCTTGTATTTTTAGCGACTAATGCATAATCGGTATAAAACTATTTTACCCGATAAGTTGCTTTTTGCATCGAATGTCGGAATGGAAAACTTCCTTCTGAAGAAAGATTGAAATCATCAAGAGAAATGGGTGTACGCGTGTAGAATATTCATTTGAAGCTCTGAATAGATAAAGTCTTCATTGTCGAGAAATTCTAGGGTTTTGAAATACCAGGGATTCGGTTTCGGCAAACTTCCGATGATTGGAATCGGACGTTCGTAGATCCTAGAGTTTCGCCTCGAAATGATGGTGATATATGGAAAAAGAGAAGTTCTAACATTTCTCTGAAGATTTTTGGAATTAACTTCCGTCGTGCCTAAAAGTGAAAATTAGCTATATACTAGGGTTTCTGACCTAGGTTTAAGCGTATAACGATCGTACTATAACTTTTATCGATCATATGTAATCCTTTGACTTTTCCTGACCTTTCTCCTTCATAAATTTATTTCATTTGGTAAACTCTAGTTCAGGTTTCCCTTCACAATACATCAACCCTAATCCTAAATGGAAATCTCTTCCACTGATCCTAAGCTTAAAATCTTGGGTCTTACAGCCCAAGTGGTGTGAGTACCACAAGTTGGAAGGCCATGACACCGCCGACTGTTTTACGCTTAAGGGTCAGATCAGGCAGCTAATCAAGGCGAGACAGCCACGGGCGGCGAAGATGAAGGAGACTGAGGAAGCTGACAGCGGCGAGGGCGAAGGAACGGTGGAAACGGCTAACGTGATTGCTGGGGGTTGCGAGGGTGGCGACAACGTATCAACAGTAGGGCGAAGACAGGCAGGGGTAACAGCATCGATGCAAGGTTATCCAGCTCCATTTGGGTGCAAACACCCAGACATAGTAGTATCGTCCGCAGATTTTGAGGGAATCAAGACCCATACAGATGACCCCTTGGTGGTAATGGTAAGAATCAAAGGTTTCAATGTGTAGAGGGTGCTATTGGACCAAGGTAGCTCGGCAGATATAATCTAAGGGCGAGGGCGATAGCGGCGAGGGCGAAGGAACGGTGGAAACGGCTAACGTGATTGCTGGGGGTTGCGAGGGTGGCGACAACGTATCAACAGTAGGGCGAAGACAGGCAGGGGTAACAGCATTGATGCAAGGTTATCCAGCTCCATTTGGGTGCAAGCACCCAGACATAGTAGTATCATCTGCAGATTTTGAGGGAATCAAGACCCATACAGATGACCCCTTGGTGGTAATGGTAAGAATCAAAGGTTTCAATGTGCAGAAAGTGCTATTGGACCAAGGTAGCTCGGCAGATATAATCTAAGGGGACGCATTAAAGCAGTTGGGGCTGAAGGACGAGGATTTAAGGCCATACACAGGAAATCTGGTAGGTTTCTCGGGGAAGCAAGTTCATGTACGCGGCTATGTGGAATTGAACACAGTTTTTGGAGTGGGCGAGGACACCGAGCTCTTGAAGATAAGATATTTGGTCCTACAAGTCATGGCAGTTTATAAAGTCATCATAGGACGAAGCACTCTAAACCGCCTCCATGCAGTGATATCCACGGCCCACCTTGCGGTAAAATATCTGCTACTCTGCTGAAGGATAGGGAAGATAACAATAGACCAGAAGGGGGCGAGGAAATGCCACAACCATTGCCTTAACTTGTATGGAAGGAGGGGGGCTGGCGATGGACACAAGTGTAATGAGATTGGGGCAGCCGAAAGCGAGCAAGAGCATCTAGCGGCACAGAGCCAGAGCGATTCGGGCGAACATAGAAAACAACTCGGTAAGGTGAATGAGCCGAAGAAAGGGAGAGGTCAGAATGAGGAACCCCAGGGGGCGGGGAAAAGTGGATCCTTTACTCGAACAGACAGTGAATGGTATGGCGAGAGCTGGGACATGAATACTACCGGTAGAAGTATACTGGCGGTCGAGCCCAGGCTCACCGTCGAGCAGGAGCGATGCCTAAGCAAGCTGGTAGGCGACAACGTCGACCTCTTTAGTTGGGAGCAAAGAGGAACCACTTCCAGGGGGCTGCCCATATTAAACCAGCTCTCTCGGAAGGCTGGAGAAAGGGAAAAGCAGTGGCAGAGTCGTCAGGATAATAGGAAATGCGAACAGATAGTGGATGGGAGTAAGAGGCCAATGAAGTTAGCCCGGCATGCCGAGTGGGAGGATGAACAATGATGGATTCCTTCTTACGAAAAGAAAGTCAAGCAGGGCGATCGTCTCAGATAATGGGACGCAGTTTGCGAGTAATCAAACCAGAGAGTTCAGCGAGGAGATGGACATTCAGAGTAGATTTGCTTCAGTGGAACATCCACAAACTAACGGGCAGGCGGAGTCGGTGAACAAGGTCATCCTGCGAAGCTTGAAGCGCCGGCTCTCGGAGGCAAAGGGGGCCTGGTTGGACGAGCTCCCAATTGTCATCTGGTCGTACAACACAACGCAGCACTCAACTACGGGGGAAACTCCATTCAGAATGACTTATGGGGCGGGCGCCATGCTTCCCGTGGAAATAGACAACAGTTCATGGCGAACAACGCCGAAGTTAGAGGGCGAGAATTCTTCAAACATGGCGGTAGAGCTAGATTTTCTATCAGAAACACACGATGAGGCCCGCCTCAGGGACGCCGCGATGAAGCAGCGAGTTGCGGCCAAATATGACATGAAAGTACGACCGAGGGAAATGCAGAAGGGGGACTTGGTGCTTAAGAAACGAACAGGGATCACCGGAAACAAGCTTAGCCCAATCTGGGAAGGACCTTACAGAATCTTGAGAGCTTTTGGAAAGGGAGCTTATCACCTGGAAAGCTTGGACGGGAAGCGGGTGCCACGATCCTGGGACGCAGCGAGCTTAAAGTATTCCTACAGCTGATGGATTGATAGAGAGCTGGATTCGGAGCAAGGGCAGGAAGCGCGCCTCACGTAGGCTGAAGAGTTGAAAATAAAAACGAAGAAGTATACTTTTGTACTCCATTTCAAAAAATTATTGGCCAAAGTGCCTAAATGGTAAAAACAATAACACGTTCTTGTTCTCCATCTCGGGAGTTTGTTGACTATCACATCTGATTGAAAATACAAAAATTGTATCCAGCAATTTCAATCACACTGAATTGCGGCGAGAGCTGGGTGGGAAAAATTCCCTGAAGGTGGCAATCCCAACACGACCTTGATGTCTGGGGATTGCTCCGGAGAAGCCGACGCAACTCGCCGTCACTCGTCGGCGATGTGTGCAGATAAGCTTCTTATCCCGATCATCTCCCCGAAATATGGGCGAGCATTTTTCAACTAGGCTTAAAAGTCTCAGGTAAACCCATATGGCCATTGGGCCCTGAGCAACTTTAAGACCCCGCCCTATAAGGCTGGTGGGGCCACACCTGATCTTACGGGAAATACGTGTGTGCAAAACAAAAGCCTCGGTTCAAAAACTGAGCAAAAAGTCCTAGTTGAACCCAGCACACCATCAATGTCGTCAGACGTAATTCAGAAACAAGGAAACCGTGAGGGTCCGAGAGAGGAAAATTGGAAAGCACTAAAGCATGCATAAAATATAAGGGAATGAAATTTGAACTAACTAACTTAAAGTAAAATGCGAATCAAACAAAGAAGTACTGACATTACAATAATCCAAAATAAGAAAATTTCATATCTATTTGTCTTTTCCCTCTTGTTCCACAGCATCTCCAAGGTCAACACGAGAAATTTCCGGCGGATCGTCCAGGCCCTCCAGCCCGGCGGCGGTAATCTTCTGGAAAACTCCCATAGGGTTGAGGTTGATGGTAGGATGGAGGTGCTTGACTTGAGCTTTGGCGATCAGGAAGTCGCCATTGGCAACTGAGTAATAGGCTTTGTAAGACCCAAGTTTTTAAGTTTTGGATAAGTGAAATAAAATACAAGAGTTTATTGGATGAAATAAATTTATGAAGGAGAAGGTTCAGGAAAAGTCCAAGGATTGTATCAAAACCGATAAAAGTTATAGCACGACTAACATTTGCCTAATCTTAGGTCGAAGACCCTAGTGAATAGTTAATTTATACTTTAGGACACGATGGAAACTAATTCCAAAAATCTTCAGAGAAATATTAGAATTTCTCTTATTCGTCTATAAACAAGTATTTCGACGCGAAACCCTGGAATGTACGAACGCCAAATTCCAATCCTCGGAAGTTTGCCGAAACTAAAACCCTGATAGTTCAAGGAACCAAAAATCAACCGACGATGAAGACTTTTTCCATTCGAAGCTTCAAACAAAGATTCCACACGCATACACCCATTTCTCTTCATGTTTTCAATCTTTCTTCAGAAGAAAGTTTTCTCATCCGACATTCACTGCAAAAAGTAACTTTCCGGGTAAAATAGATTTACACCGACTTTTGATTGTTTACCTTAATTCCAAGAGAATCTCTTTTGAGTTTTGGAATTCTGTCGCCAACACCTATCTTATAATTCACAGAGGAATGCGCAGGAAAAATATCGGAATCACTCTTATATTTTTATCTTAACTCTATGAGTTAAATCCTCCGATATCTAAACTAATCTGTACCGGTTTACAAAATATCTTTACAAAATATCTTTACGAAATATCTTTACAAAATATCTTTACAAAATATCTTTACAAAAATATCTTCTCAAAAATATCTATCCATCCTTATCCCTCCACCAAGTCATCCTTATCTAAACTTTGCAAAATATCTTCGATTTCCTTCACTATATATAGGTTGTAGCTAGAAAATGAAAATTTTGCAAAAATCTTCACCCATTCAGCCCCAAACCTGCGAGCACAAGGAGGAGAGGAGAGGAAAAATATTTTCGCCGATTCTTGCCCGTTTGCTTCACAGTTCGTTGCTAATCGAAGACTACGAGGTATAGTTACTATTCCTCACTTTCGATCGTCATTTCCGTCAATTTTCTCTAGACTTTTATGAGCTCAAAGTTTGGAGCTTTTTGTGAAATTGTCCAAATAGCTCGATTTCTCTGTCTAAACATCTTCCCCACGTGCCCAAGAGCCCTTCTGTCGGATTAGTTTTTCCGTAATGTCGCCGGAATTCCGCCGGAATCAATTTTTACCTCAAATACCCATTTTTGGGGCAAAGTCTCAATCTTTTAGCTTAGAGCTCTCGACTTAGCTTAGTGTCAATAGGATTAGTTGTCATAAACGTCGTTAGTAACATTTCTATCGGATTAGTTTTTCAAAATTTTGATTTTTGATTTTCCGAGCTAAAACTCTGACCAAAATACCCATGCTTCAGTTTTCGATCCGAAAATTTTTCCGAGTTTAGATTCGCCTTAGTTACGACTAATGATAACCTAGGAACCAAGTTTGATCGAAGAAAAATCGATCCACACAATTAAGGGAAGTGGCCGAGAGCACCCTCAAGGGGGGAGGGAATCCGACTTTTTCGAACACTTGTCTTAACCCGTTAGATTGTCGTACCACGGAGTGTGTAGTGTTCCGTGTACCCCTAGTAATGATTGTTTGCTGAGTTTCTCACTGAATACTAGATAATGAATTAGGTGTCGACGAATTCGACTTGATTTATGTGTTATGCACTTAATTGCTAAATGCCTGAAATGTTTTCTGGGGCTTCAGCTGATCTTGTTGAGTACTTGATGCCATGATATTGTGTGGTAAATGATTCACATGTTAAGTGCTAAATGGTTAATCTAGGATGTGTTGGAATATGCTGTTTATGCTTATTGATTGAGCTGATTTATTTAGGTGATTCAACTTATATTTGTGATACTGAGGAGTGAGGATTACGGGCAAGTCATGCCGAATTTTTATGAGATTTTTGAGAGAATTTGAAAGGACGAACGAAGTTCGGGCCTTGTTATGCTTTAATGGACCGAGACCTTCTCAGAAATTATTTGGGATTATGGGATCCCTGAAAACTCATAGGAAGTATTATAAGACTAAATGAAACCTATTTTCTCAAGGAAAATTCAAAAGACACTAATTAATCTCTAAAACCCTTCAACAATGATAACAACCTTAGATATGAGCTTAGAGCTGGAATACTAGTTTTCAAAAAAATGAGAAGTGTCGTCGAGTCCAAGTCTTGAGGAAACTTACAAGTTTCCGAGTATGCTTATACTCTTTCGCTCGATGAGCAGTTTATTGTTTGGCTATCTAAAGTTTAGCCGGAAACTATAAGTTTCCAAGTACATTCGTACTCTTTCGCTCGATGAGCAGTTTATTGATTGGCTATCTAAAGTTTAGCCGGGAACCATGAGTTCCAAAGTACATTCTTCTTCTTTTGATTAATTCATTTTGTCGCAGAATCGACATTTACCTTAGGATATTCTTTTAGAGACATTAGGTTATTTAGAACACGTGGTGACGTGTCGAGTGAGGTCGGAGACGTTGTTTGGCTAATCACTTTGCATCCATGCACTCATTTTGAGGTTAATACACGGCGTGATACCGGACCTCGGTGGATTCCAAAATGGTCATAAGACCCGGATTTCCATATTTAGGACACTACTGTGGTCCTTAGTAGCAGACGGAATGGCAGACCTACGGGTTCACTGCTGATCTGACTACTTTTGTGTGGTGTAAGAGACGCCCGAGCGGAATGGTCCAACTATGGTCGGTGTTAGGGCTGACTCGATGGTGTCCATCCTTCTTCCGGAATGCATCTTGTCAACCAGCATTGCATTTCATGCAACATACATACTGACTTAGTTGCTGAGTGTGATTGGTACTTATTAATCCTATTTGATGCATGCTATTTGTTATTATCATCTTTTATATTCATTGTGAAATATGCAACCCTAGGATGTTATCCCTAAACTTATAAGCCTAAGTGGCTATTACTATTTATCTTTACCTATTGAATGTACTATTATGTAATTCTTTGAGTTGACCCTCGCGCGTGCTACCTGTGTTTGGGGGGCTATGTATGCTCTTTATTGTCAGATGTCCATGGCGGACCGGTACGAGACGGTCGTCCCTTCGGGGGGGACCAGGTTTGAGATGTTGGACCAAGACACCCCGGGCTCATGGGTGGTCGACGCCGCCGGCCACCGAGCTATCTATTCGAGGCGAATAATGGAGGACCCCTCGGAGGAGATGCCTGTGGAAGGGACTTCTTCAGGCACTAGTTCACCCACTGTCGCGGCTGCTGTTGACTTGGGATCGGGTGCAGAACCCGCGCGACCAGCTGTGGAGACCGATGCAGTCATCGACATAGTCGTCTTGGATTCAGATTCAGACGACGATCTTGGGGATGCATAGTTGGGATTAGTGTAGGAGTAGCTTCTTGGCTCTGATGTTCAGTCTTTCGTTTTGGGCAGGGTAGGTCCCCGACCTTTAGCTTTTCTTGTGGTTCTCTTTACGGGAATTACAGAGGGTTGGTCGGTTTAGGAGGTTTTTGTTGGCTAACCTACTGTTGTAGGGAGGACTGCATTTGGAACTCTTGTCCTTTTGTTCCGGTTTGTACGTATTTACCCACGGGCACTACTTTCGGTCAGTTACCCGTCACTAGAGGTTACTCGTGACGTGGTTTTGTTACTTACAGCGGGGGCTGAAATTATCTATCGTATAGTAGTTCTGCTATCTTTTGTTGTTGAGTTTCATTTCTTTCAGTTTCTAATTCCCTTACCAAAAAAAAAGTATTCCCGTTTTATTCCGCTTAAGTATTTCTTTTGGTTACCAAAGTGACGCCACCGAAATCGGGGTGTTACATTGTGGTATCAGAGCTTGTCGAGTCTTTCGGGAGTCTTTGGGGAATAGGTCTTCTATGCTAGGTGGTGTGACTCTGTAAAGAGTAAAAATTGATTGTCTGCAAGCGATTTGTCGCTTAGAATTGATTGAAGTTATTGCTTAATCATATTGTATAGTATGTTAGATGCTATCCGATGATGTGTACTAACTGTTTGTTTGACTAAGCATAGGATAGTAAGCCCTGACCGTATGGCGAAGGCAATAGCTACCATGATTGAGGCAATGATGAATCAGGCTACTGAGGACGCTTACAGACGCGCTGAGGAGGCGGCACATGAGCAACCTCAACCGCTAATCGAGGCGTCCTAGTACCAGCAAAGTAGGTTGGACCGAGCTGGAACTAGAGGACCAGTGAGGTCAGGTTCTCAGGAGTACCGTCAGTTGGGGCCGTATCAACATCCGAAGGGTAGGGGTTTTACCCAAAGATCTTTTAAGTCTTCGACTACTGCCACTCCAGGGGCAGGAAGCCAATCAGCACACCCTGAGGTGACATGTTTCAGGTGTGGAAAGAATGGACACTATGCTAATACATGTCTGGACCAAGGGCCTCGATGTTTCAATTACAACCAGATAGGGCATGTGGCCGTGAACTGTAAGACGTTTCAGGCGGGACCGTCTGACAACAGTATGAAGGCCAAGTTTCCTGCCATAGCTAGAAGGGCAGAGAAACAAGTGTCATGTTACAGATTTGGGGAGACTGGGCATTTTGCTAGCAGGTGCTCAGCGACTGGACCGAGGTGTTTTAATTGCAACCGAGTGGGACATCTAGCCATGGTTTGTGAGGCGCCCAAGAGGGGGCCATCGGTCAACACTGCTCGAGGAAAGTGCCCTGCTGCCAAAGCAAGAGTTTACACCATGGATGGTGAAGAGGCTGAGGGAGCTGACAAATCAGTCAAAGGAGAGCGTAAGAACGATGGTAACCTTCTAACTATTCTTTCTCATTCTAGTATAATACGCTCCATTACTCTCGTAGCACATGCGACACACCTATTTTACTTATATTGTTTAAGCTTTGACTTTATAGTTATTACGCCTAATAATACTTTATTTGACCGTTGCTCGTGTTTAAACTATAGAAGTTACACGAGGTTTAGAATAACACGTTAAGCCTAGAAAGTAGTCTTGCACCGATGCGTTTAACAAGAAGCTAGAAGCTGAAGGATGAATCTCAGAGAGATTCCGTATGGATAGTATACGTATGATGTCGAGAGTGTGTAGTTCCGTAGCGGCATCATTGAGGATTTAATATCAAGATCTTTGTGACTACTGGATGTTAGGAACTCATCGACTGTTCCAGTGGGTTTTTCTAAATCTTCACCTTCGATGTATTAGGCCTGATCAACTTGATATTGAGGGGGTGATATTCGGAATCAGAACTGGCGATGGACCTTGATAGATGGATGGGTAAGATTAATTTGATTGGATCGAGGATTAGTTGAGTTGGGAAGTAAAGTTCTTGTTAAGTAATTGATTTCCTTTGGGAAGGAGTTATAGTTTTAAGAAATGGATATTCATTTAAGAAGTATTGAAGAATTAAAGGACATTTGAGGTCCAAACTTGGTGAAAGTTTAGGTTTTAAGTCTATGAATTCTTGTCTTAAGTGCGTAGGACTCAAGGTTTGTCAGGTTTTGATCAAGAGACTAAGTATCAGATTGATTGGAGGACGATCTAGTTACGGAAATAAAGATTTAGTATTAAGATGAATACTTGAGGTTGTTATATGTGGACAAATTTTTTAGAGTCTAAGAGTGAATGGAACTTGGTTATGGATTCCGATGTTGCATGCTGGGGTTAGTAAGTGATTTTTACTAAGTTGAATGAGGATCTTAGGGTTAAGATTGACCTTGGGAGGTGAAAATCATGTACGAATAAGATATTTAGTGGTGTTAGCATTAACGATTGTAGTTAAACCTCAGAATGTTGAGGGATCGGATGATAAAATGACTAGTTAAGTTTCCTGAGGTACAGTTATGATTTGATCTTCTAGGGAATAAGTTCGGATTTGGGGGAAGTGTTAAGGATTTTAGGTAAGTGTAAAGTGGTTTGTGAATAAGTGAAGGTTGGTTTTATGGTTCGAGTAAGGGAAGTCTCGAAAAAAGGGGAGATGACAATGATGGATTGTAAGATATTAAGATGATGATTAGCTTATAAGTTGCTGATGAATGGATGTTAAAAGGGATTGGGTCTAGCGATGCACAAGGTATTAAGACTCAAGCCGAGTTTTAATTTGAATGATGAATAAGTAGAAGATTGATTTCATGGTGCTGAAGGTGCGAAAAACACTAGAAAGGGGGGGGGGGTTTGAATAGAGTTTTTGAATCTCGGGTATACCTTTAAGCTTTTTCAAAAACTCAAAGATAAAAACTAAGTGCTGAGAAGTAGGAAGTAAAGCACACGAGTATTTTTTCCTGGTTCACTTGAGATGAAAGCTCAAGCTAATCCAGTCCACCTGTGAAGGTGATTTCTTCCTTCTTCTGATGAAGGCAATCCACTAAAATCAATGAGTGTTACAACTGCACTTTGCAACCTGCTAAGTGACTAACAATACACTGATTTTCTCACTAGTATCCTCTTAAGAAGCTGATCTACCGATCCTCTTAAGACTAGCTAAATACTGAATCAGCCTTGATTCAGTCCTCTCAAGATCCGACCAACCTTGGTCTCTTGATGAACTTTACAAAATGTGTAAAAGGTTTCGGGTTTACAATAAGTGCTTCTAACAAGCGAATAGTAAACTCAGATGTTTAAGAACAGTGAAGAAATAATGCTAAGAGAATGGTTCGTATGTGTTGAATATTTTCAGCAAAGTTTCTTAGTCTCTTTCTTCTTTCTTCAGCCTTTATATACTCCAAGACTTGTGATGTAGCCGTTGCTAGGGTTTTGTCCGTTGGAGTGGCAATTCTGTAATATCATACTGCTAGGCTGTACAAGGTAGGTGGCGGACAGACTGAGACTTGTACGACGTTGTACTGTGATAGCGACCTGTCCTTTCACCAGTTGACTTGTGATGAAGGAGCTTCAGATGAACGTTGATGAAGCTTCTGATCATCGTCAGATTGAAGCTTGGATTCTTCTGACCATGCAACTTCTGCTACTGAATGAGTTCCTCAGAACTTCTGAACGTTAGAGCTAGAGTAGCTTGGTCCTTCAGAACCAACTTCTTGTAAGTCCTCAGAACTTGAGTCTTCTGCTTCTGGACCGTTCCTCTGGAACATTTGGTCTTCAGAACTTCTGACATGAGTTCTTGAGAGCTTCCATCTTCAGAGCTTCTGAAGTATTTGCCACTGTTCAGAACGAACATGATAGATTAAATAGCTCTCTTTTTAGTAACCCTTGGTTCTTCTTCTTCTGAACGAATAGGCTTGGGTCAGATTCAGAACCTGTTTGTCACAACTTAAAAGGACAAACGTTAGGGTACCACAATTGTTCATCATCACAAACCTTAATTGTAATCATCAAAACATAGAGATGCAACCACTGATCAAACCTTGATCTTACAATCTCCCCCTTTTTGATGATGACAAAACAAGTATTTTGATGAACAATTTTTACACAATAAACTGAATACACAAGAGAGAAAAGATCAGAGAATAAACTTATCCTTGTGTAACAGTTTGCTATGCTCTTTCTGAATCTAGGGTAGCACCTGTTTCTGAGCTAGGGTCTCCCCCTGACTCCCCCTGAATCTATGACTTGATGAATTGGTGAATAGTCTAGATTCGGAGTCTGGTTATGTGATCAGATTTTACGCTTGAATAGATGTATACTCATCAGAAGTGATGGTTCAGAACTTAGCGTATATCACATAATAACATAGAGTGTTGTCTAGATGTAATTGGAATAAGGCGTCAGAAGCAAGATTAGTTCACGATAAGAATAAAATGAACAAAATGTATTCCTTATCTGAGACACTTGACAATATCTATGTGCTATAAGTATTGATACTTGTTCTCCTCTACTGGTTTTATGTAATATAAAAATTTATCAAAACCAATATATGTACTCCCCCTTTTTGTCATAATCAAAAAGAGTGAAAAACAAAAGTTAACAATAACAATAACAAGGAAATGATGCAATGAAGAGATGTTATTATTTCTGAATGGAGAAGAAGTACAAAGGATCGAGAGGAAAGAAGAAAACTAAGCCTAGACAAACAGGAAAGCTCGAGAAGTCTTCATGGAGAGAAGTTGAAGATGGAGGGGACGAATGTCCTGATCAATTGAGGCTAACTGAGTAGTTAGCTCCTCCTTCAAGACAACATTCTCCTGGACCGCCTCAGGATCCGCTTCATCGTTATCTGCTTCATACTCCAGAAGCATGCAAATGCCCTGGAACTGATCTTCAACGTCCTTCCGACGATTGGTCAGACGGAGGAGGTCATTCAGAACTTCTTGAAGGTTCTGAAGACAGAGAGTCTGATGAGAAGTGAGCCAACATGTCAGAAGATGCTCAATCTTCTCAATAGCATGAGATATCTCAGAAGAAGAAAGATTAACACTCCATGGAAAGACTTAGTCAAATACCAAAGTCTTGAGGTCAGAAATCAAGTCGACAGAAGTCATTCTTGAACACGAAGGAATGAAACAGAGGGATGAGGAAGTGAATTGCGGTGTGATGGAGAAAAAGGATTGCGCAGATTATAAGGAGAAAAAGTAACAGAAAATCATGCATAAAACTTATCAATTCATAAAGGCATGTGAGTTACGAAATGGACGGTGCATTGAATCAGATAAGAAATAATTAAGCATAGTCAGCATAAAATAAATGCAGTCATAACAAGTAAATGTATGCATGATAGAGAGGAGGAATTCAAGGCTTGGAGGTGGAAGGAAGATTGTCCATAAGATACGTCATGATGGCTTCCATTTTGCTTGAGGACTCTGCAATCTGCTTGCTCTGCTCAGTCTGAACTTGTCCTTGTTGCTCAACCATCTGAAACAATCGCTGCTGATCATCTTGAATCCTGTCAATCCGGGCAGCTAAAGCGGCAACTTCTGGAGCTGGATCAGATGTGGGAACTTCCGGAGCTTGAACAAGAGGAGCAACTTCAGCCTCTGATGACATTGCAATGTCAACTTGAATTGGCCCTTGCTTCTGAACTTCATCAGCATCTGCATCTTCCAGAATGACTATGCCATCTGTGCTTTCGTCTTCTTCCTCTGCTGATACCATCACAGCATCTTCTGAGGTGCATTTAGAGACAACACATGGTCTTTCAGCCATAGCTCGTCTCAAGGGCTCGCACACCTTGTGCAGCACTCTCTGCCTCTGCTCATAGGCCCTTTCGGATGCATCATGAACTCATAGTCTTTTCTCCCTGCTAAGCTGCTTCTGAAGTTCATGACCTTTGCCTTCTGACCATCTCTCAAATGCAGACCATAGACTATCAACAAGAGAAGCATCAAACTGATTATCAATTACCTGATACAGCCAGTTCAGCCTTCTGGTGGCCTCTTCAGAAAACTCCTGAATGAGTTGAGGAAGATTCTGAGGAAGGAAAGAGGTGGCCAGGGTCAGAACAGGGTGAGGAGTTCTGGCAGCATTGGAACTTGAAGCATTTGATTCATCCATGTTCTCTGAGAGAGTAGAACCAATCTCATGGACCTTCTCTACGCCTGAGTGATCTGATTCATCCATATACTCAGCTTCAGAGATAGTATCTGGCCGTTGCCTTGAGGTGACAGTCTTTTCAGGTGAAGTGAAGCTCAGATCCTGTGAGTTGACTGCTGAATAATTTGACAAGGATATATAAGATGTCTCAGCAGCATCTGGAATTCGATCTTCAAAATTGGAAGCAATTTGTTGAAGAGGCTTCACATTGAAGGGTGGCTCAAGGATCTGGACATCATCATCATCTTCCTTTTCTTTCTCAGCAGGGATCTCACCAGTCTGGGTTATGAGGAAGGTGTGTGGAGAGGATGCAGGCTTGGGAGAAAACTGTTGAACTAAGGTTTTCAGAGTTGCCTCACTTTGAACAATACCTTGAATAAAGGAATTGAAAGGAGGTACTGGTTCAGTTAGGATGGATGTGGAGGAGATGTAAAGTGGAGTGGAAGGGATGGCTGTTGTAGCTGTTTGGATGGTTGAAGTAGGAGCTTGAGGTTCAGCTTGTGTGTGAGTTTGTGTTTCAGGTTGAGTGGGTGCTGTTTGGGTTAAGGTAGGCATGGAAGTAGATATATGCAGGGGTTGTTCAGGTATAACTACTAAAGCAGAATCAGAATTAATGTTTTCAGTAATTACCTTACTGGGGCTTCTGATGGGTGAGGTTCTGGTGAGTTTGACAGCCCTTGCTGGATCAGAAGTTCTTTTAGATCTTCTTTCACGTTGTACTTCTGAAGTTGGTTCAGATGCTTGTTCTGCAACTGTCTCTTTCTGTTGAAGGGGACCTTTCAGAGGTAGCTTTCTTCTTCTTACCAAGTGGACCTCATCAGAATCTGTGGATTCTTCAGCATCTGAAGAGTCTCTTATTCCCTGAATCACATTCTGGATGATCTCATGGTCATCCTGCTCATCTTCCTCTTCCTCAAGAATAATTTTGCGTCTCTTAGCCAGAGGCCTGTCTTCATCTTCAGTCTCCTCACTTAAGGAATCTTCCCATGTGTCTTCTGAGCTTTCAGAATCAGACATTTGTTGTTGTTGAGTTGAGGTTCTCTTCAGAGACCTTTCAGAAGATGGTTCCCTGATGATCACAGTCTTGGAAGCAGCCTTCTTATTTGCAGGTTCCTCTATCAGAATCCCTTTGCCCTTAGGATCTGAGGGCTTGCTGCTTGTTGCTCCACTGGATTTCCTGGTAGCCAAATTAGGAGGACTTTCAGGAAGAGTGTTAACAAATTCTGTAAGGGAGATAGGATCTCCTTGTCTTTTGAGCATCCTCACATATTCCAGAATGCATGCTGGATTGTCCTTCTTGGACCAAATGGGAAAGTCATCAATGGGGTAATTCCTCCGACGAACTTCATCAGAAGTGTCTTCTTTGGGAGCTACTTTGATCTTCTCAATGATCTGCATTTTCTTCAACTTTGTGCCATTGAGGGTATCACCAACTGTCGTGGCCAGATCTTCGTGAAGTTCAAGATCTGATAGAGTCTTAACAAGCTTGTTTTGGACGAAGATGTCTGACAGTAGCCTTCCATACGGAATGTAGGAGATGAATCTCTTGTTCTCAGAACCAGTTGTGGTCCTTGATTTCTCCACACACTCCTTCAGATAATTGAAAAGTAGGAATGGCAGACATATAAGCTCACCAGTTGAAATGTAGTACATGATTACCTTCTGAGTTGCATTCAGGTAATCAGTTCCTCCAGTTCTAGGGTGAATGCAGTGCATGAAGATCTTTTGCCAAATCTTCATTTCAGACTTCAAGTCCTTAAAGCTGTACTTGGTTTTCTCGAAAGACCAGTTATCATAGAGCGCCTTGTTGACAACGGTCCTCATTCCAACAACATTTGCTTCAACATTCTTGATCCTTTTTCTCTCCTGGAACTTCATACCCAGCAGCTTTGCAATAGATTCTTCAGAGATCACAATTTTCTTGCCCAGTACATGGGAGACGACGTAGTAGTCATTGCACACTGCATTCTTCCAGAACTCGACAACCAATTTGTGATAGATTGGACCAACGAGCCTGTTGAAGTACCCAGACCATCCTTGCAACTCAACTTGGTTCCTAATATCAAACCCATGTTGAGCAAGATTATCAAAATCAACTCTTGCTTCGCAGCACATATTCAGTTCTTCCACTTTCTTTGCACAGGTGACTACATTTGGTGTATTCAGAATCTTCTGAGCTTCCTCGAATCTTTGCTTCTCCTGATCTTTGGCAGTTTGTGTGGTAGAAGCAGAGACATTCGCCTTAGGTTTTCTCGATTTGCCCATGATTTTCAGAGGATGAGGTTTTAGGGTTCAGAGAGAAAGGGGAAATGTTGGAGGAAGAAATATGAATGAATGCAATGCACACGGATAGTTTCAAAACCGTAAGTGTAAGTGAGTGGGAGATCGTGTGTGACAGTGCATATAGTGGGTTTAATGGTAACCGTTGACAGTTTTTCTAAGAAATTAAAGGCATAATCAACGGTTGTAAAGTATATAGTCTGAAAATAGCATAGTAGAGAAGAGTAGACGCCATCATTATAGCAGATATACCACGCGACTCAAGGAACTATGTCACAAATGAAGTGACACGTGTATTGTTGTCTACCACAGAAGTTTAACCAGTGGGTTAAGTGCTTCTGATCGAGTAACTTCTGAAAGGGGTAACATCTGATGACTTCAGAGGTACCATGGTCAGAAGTTCTGAAGAAAACCTTACTCTGGACAAAAATCCATGTTCAGGTTTTCAAGAATAAATAAAAACCTATCTTCTGCCAAGGGCTTAGTAAAGATATCTGCCCACTGATGGTCAGTATCAACATACTCTAATGATAGAGTGCCCTTCTGAACATGATCACGAATATAATGATACTTTACCTCTATATTCTTAGCTCTTGAATGTAGAATAGGATTCTTGCTGAGAGAGATAGCAGCTGTGTTGTCACAATAGATAGGAACCTTTTTCATAGACAATCCATAGTCCTCTAGATGGTTCTTCATCCATATGGTTTGTGTACAGCAAGTAGCAGCTGAAACATATTCTGCTTCTGCAGTTGATAGAGCAATTGTGTTCTGTCTCTTGCTTGACCATGTGACAAGATTTGATCCAAGGAAGTGGCAGCTTCCAGAAGTGCTTTTCCTTTCCACTCTATCTCCAGCAAAGTCAGCATCACAAAAACCTGAAAGTGTATACTCTGATGTTTTTCTATACATCAAGCCAAGGTTAGTAGTTCCTTTCAGATATTTGAGGATCCTCTTAACAGCAGTTAAGTGAGTCTCTCTAGGATCTGATTGGAATCTAGCACAGAGATGCACACTAAACAATATATCAGGTCTAGATGCAGTTAAGTAAAGAAGAGAGCCTATCATTCCACGATAGAGCTTCTGACAAACCTTAGAGGAAACTTCCTCTTTCTCAAGAATGCATGTTGGATGCATTGGAGTCTTTGAGATGTTGCAGTCACTCATGTTGAACTTCTTCAGAAGTTCCAGGGTGTACTTCTTCTGATGGATGTAGGTGACTCCTGGTCGTTGATCTATTTGAATTCCCAGGAAGTATTTAAGTTCTCCCATCATGCTCATTTCAAATTCAGCCTGCATTAACTTAGAGAATTCCTTGCACAAGGAGGGATTAGCAGAACCAAAAATGATATCATCAACATAAATCTGAACTATAAGAATGTCATTCTTATAGGTTCTGCAGAAAAGAGTATTGTCACCTTTACCCCTTACAAACTCATTCTGTAGAAGAAAGGAGC
This sequence comes from Lotus japonicus, assembly GCF_012489685.1. Taxonomy (NCBI): domain Eukaryota; kingdom Viridiplantae; phylum Streptophyta; class Magnoliopsida; order Fabales; family Fabaceae; genus Lotus; species Lotus japonicus. Next base: position 24,610,955 of record NC_080042.1, on the reverse strand, counting down.
TGAGCCTTTCATACCACGCTCTGGGAGCTTGCTTCAATCCATAGAGTGACTTCTTGAGCTTGTAGACATGCTCTGGGTGTTTGTTATCTTCAAAGCCAGGAGGTTGCTTGACATACACTTCTTCTGAAATGTAGCCATTGAGGAAGGCACTTTTGACATCCATCTGGTGAAGAATGATGTTGTGATTTACTGAGAAGGAAATCAGTAGCCTTATAGCTTCAAGACTTGCAACAGGGGCAAAGGTCTCAGTGTAATCAATTCCCTCTTGTTGACTGTAGCCTTGAGCCACCAGTCTTGCCTTGTTTCTTGTTACTTCTCCTCTTTCATTTAGCTTGTTTCTGAACACCAACTTGGTTCCTATGACATGGAAACCTTTAGGTTTAGGCATTAAGGTCCATACATCATTCTTGGTGAACTGATCTAGCTCTTCTTGCATTGCTTGAATCCAGCCTTTGTCTTCAAGAGCTTCATCAACTGATATCGGCTCAATGAGAGACACAAATCCCTTCAGACTCAGAAGAGTCTCTTCTGAAGGTTTGAGCATAGACCTGGTTCTGACGGGAGCATCTTTGTGGCCAATGATCAGTTCTTCTGGATGAGAAGCAACTATTCTTTTCTTCTTCTGAAGTTGATCAGAAGTTGTTGGAACATCTTCAGATGCTTCTGCCTCTGAAGCAACATCCTCTGGGCTTTTCATTGGTTGATTTGCTTCTGAACAATCAATGCTTAAATCTGCAAATCTTTCAAACAGCTTTGACTTTTCTGAGCCAAGCTTATCATCAAATCTAATTTGGATAGATTCCTCAACAGTTTGATGAATAATATTATAAATTCTAAAACCTTTAGATCTTTCAGAATAACCAAGAAAATAACATTTTAAAGCTTTAGAATCGAATTTACCCAATTGCTCCTTGGTGTTGAGCATGTAGCAACAGGTTCCAAAAGGATGGAAGTAAGAAATATCAGGTTGCCTTCCTTTGCATAGCTCATAAGGAGTTTTCTCCAGAATTGGTCTAATGGAGATTCTGTTCTAAATGTAGCATGCAGTGTTGATTGCCTCTGCCCAGAAGTGCTTGGCCATACTTGATTCTTGCATCATGGTGCGAGCCATCTCCTGAAGAGTTCTATTCTTTCTTTCAACTACTCCATTTTGTTGAGGAGTTCGAGGACAAGAGAAGTTATGGGAGATTCCTTGAGAGTTGAATAAATCTTCAAAAGCTTTGTTCTCAAATTCTCCACCATGGTCACTTCTGACAGTAATCACGGAAGATTGAAACTCCTTCTGAACTAGGGTAATGAAGTTGGTAAACACAGTATGTGTTTCATCTTTGTGCTTTAGGAACTTTACCCATGTCCACCTGCTATAATCATCTACAATGACTAACCCATACTTCTTTCCTCCAATAGATTCAGTTTTCACTTGTCCAAAGAGATCAATGTAAAGTAGCTCAAGGGGCCTTGTTGTAGATACTACATTCTTTGCTTTAAAAGGCTTCTTGGTGAATTTACCCTTCTGACAAGCTTCACAAAGAGCCTCTGATGAATACTTCAGATGAGGCAATCCTCTGACGAGATTTAGCTTGCTAAGTTGAGAAATTTTTCTGAGACTTGCATGTCCTAGACGTCTGTGCCAGATCCATTGCTCATCATTAACTGACATGAGACACTTGACCTTCTGAGATAGCAGTTCAGAGGATCTGATCTTGTAAATATCATTTTTTCCCTTCCCAGAAAATAAAACAGATCCATCTGTTTGACTAACAGCTTTGCATCCGGTTTGATTGAAGATCACATCGTAACCTTTGTCAGCAATTTGGCTTATGGAGAGCAAGTTGTGAAATAATCCTTCCACCAGAAGTACATCATTGATAACTGGAATTTTTCCATCTCCTATGGAACCTTTTCCAATAATCTTTCCCTTCTGGTTTCCTCCAAAGCCAACATCTCCTCCTGACTTAAGCGGTGTCAGTTCTTGGAATATAGACCTTGTGCCCGTCATGTGTCGCGAGCATCCACTGTCCAGGTACCATGACAGGTGTCTTAACTGAGCTGCATAAGATGTCTGCAACAGGAATAATTTTTGCTTTAGGTACCCACATCTTGGGTCCTTTCTTGTTAGTTTTCCCAGAAGTTCTTGGAACTTTGGGTGCAACAGGAGGATAATGCATAGGAACCTGAGTATAATATCTAGACATGTCAAGTTTGAACTTTCCCTTTGGTTTCACCACCTTTGGTTTAACCTTCTCTGGAATAACCGTGCCAGCGGGAACGAAATGCTCATGCAATGGTTCGTGTTTGGGCTCAGATGACTTATCTTTCATGGATTGAAAGTAGCCAAGGCCACTGTTCCCATTTCTGCTCATGCCATAGATCATTGAAGCCATAAGACTTCTGTCTATGCCCTTTGCAAGGAACTTTTGAAACGTTTTCTCATATTTTGTCTCATACTTAACATCAGATGATGCAAGTTGATCTTCTAGCACATCATTTTTAGCACGTAGAACAACATTGTCATTAACAAGAATATAGTTTTCATCCATGAGTTCAGAGACTGACTTCTCATGAACTTCTATAGAACTGGTTTTAGCAGCATATTTCTTTTTGAGCTCTTTATGCTTATTTAGCAGAATATCATGTTTCTTCATTATTTCAGATAAAGCAGTTCTTAGCTCAGATAGAGAAAAGTTAGAGAATACCTCATCATCATTCTCAGAGTCTGAATCATCTTCTGAAGCTCCAGCACCTCTGCTAGTGGTAGCCATTAGAGCCTCCACAGCTTCATCTTCTTCTGATTCAGCTTCATCAGAATCAGTTGCATCAAAGGTAATGAGAGCTTTCTTCTTGAAGACTTTTCTTGGTCTTTTATCCTTCTTAAGCTTGGGACAGTCACTTTTGTAGTGCCCAGATTCCTTGCACTCGAAGCAAGTGACTTCCTTTCCAGATGACTTCTTCTGACCAGATGAAGATTCATATCTTCCTGAACTTTTCTTTGGTCCTTTGCCTTTGCTATGTCTGTTCTTCCAGAGTTTGCTTAACCTCTTTGTGAAAAGAGACAGCTCTTCATCATCAGACGCATCTGACAGCTCTTCAGATGAATTTTCTTCTTCTGCCTAATAGGCTTTTGCTTTGTCAGACTTTGACTTAAGAGCAATAGACTTGTCTTTCTTCTGAGGCTTGTCTCCTTTGAGTTCAATCTCATGGCTTCTGAGATGACTCACGAGCTCTTCTAACTTCAAGGAGTTCAAATTTCTGGAGAGTTTCAGTGCAGTGACAAAAGCTCTCCACTCCTTAGGCAAACTTCTGATAATCTTCTTGACATGATCACCAGTAGAGTAGCCCTTGTTTAGCACTCTGATTCCAGCAATCAGAGTTTGAAACCTTGAGTACATCTCCTCAATGGTTTCACCAGATTCCATCTTAAACTGCTCATATTGTTGTATGAGAGCAAGAGCCTTGGTTTCCTTGACCTCTTCATTTCCTTCATGCGTCATGACCAAGGAGTCAAAGATGGATTTAGCAGTTTCTTTGTCAGAGATCTTCTCATACTCAATATATGATATTGAGCTGAATAGCATGGACTTCGCCTTGTGATGATCCTTAAAACGTTTCTTCTGAGCGTCAGTCATTTCAGAACGAGGGATCTTCACACCTGAAGCATCTACTGGATCAGTATAGCCTTCAATGACCATATCCCAGAGATCTGGGTCAGTGCCAAGGAAATAACATTCTATTCTATCTTTCAAGTACTCAAACTTTACACCATCAAAGATTGGTGCTCTGAGTTGATTGTTGTTGTTGTTGTTGTCAGCGGAAGAATTGACTTGGGCCATTGCTTGTTTTTCACACAAGGTTCTGGATCACTGAACACTGTTAGGTGTTAAAATCAGAACCGGAGCTCTGATACCAATTGAAGGTGCGAAAAACACTAGAAAGGGGGGGGGGTTTGAATAGAGTTTTTGAATCTTGGGTATACTTTTAAGCTTTTTCAAAAACTCAAAGATAAAAACTAAGTGCTGAGAAGTAGGAAGTAAAGCACACGAGTATTTTATCCTGGTTCACTTGAGATGAAAGCTCAAGCTAATCCAGTCCACCTGTGAAGGTGATTTCTTCCTTCTTCTGATGAAGGCAATCCACTAAAATCAATGAGTGTTACAACTGCACTTTGCAACCTGCTAAGTGACTAACAATACACTGATTTTCTCACTAGTATCCTCTTAAGAAGCTGATCTACCGATCCTCTTAAGACTAGCTAAATACTGAATCAGCCTTGATTCAGTCCTCTCAAGATCCGACCAACCTTGGTCTCTTGATGAACTTTACAAAATGTGTAAAAGGTTTCGGGTTTACAATAAGTGCTTCTAACAAGCGAATAGTAAACTCAGATGTTTAAGAACAGTGAAGAAATAATGCTAAGAGAATGGTTCGTATGTGTTGAATATTTTCAGCAAAGTTTCTTAGTCTCTTTCTTCTTTCTTCAGCCTTTATATACTCCAAGACTTGTGATGTAGCCGTTGCTAGGGTTTTGTCCGTTGGAGTGGCAATTCTGTAATATCAGACTGCTAGGCTGTACAAGGTAGGTGGCGGACAGACTGAGACTTGTACGACGTTGTACTGTGATAGCGACCTGTCCTTTCACCAGTTGACTTGTGATGAAGGAGCTTCAGATGAACGTTGATGAAGCTTCTGATCATCGTCAGATTGAAGCTTGGATTCTTCTGACCATGCAACTTCTGCTACTGAATGAGTTCCTCAGAACTTCTGAACGTCAGAGCTAGAGTAGCTTGGTCCTTCAGAACCAACTTCTTGTAAGTCCTCAGAACTTGAGTCTTCTGCTTCTGGACCATTCCTCTGGAACATCTGGTCTTCAGAACTTCTGACTTGAGTTCTTCAGATCTTCTTGAGAGCTTCCATCTTCAGAGCTTCTGAAGTATTTGCCACTGTTCAGAATGAACATGATAGATTAAATAGCTCTCTTTTTAGTAACCCTTGGTTCTTCTTCTTCTGAACGAATAGGCTTGGGTCAGATTCAGAACCTGTTTGTCACAACTTAAAAGGACAAACGTTAGGGTACCACAATTGTTCATCATCACAAACCTTAATTGTAATCATCAAAACATAGAGATGCAACCACTGATCAAACCTTGATCTTACAGGTGCGAATGAGGATAGTTACGAAGTTGGAACTGACGTTAAGAGATTAGTAGATTCCAAGGGAATAGTTCGTCTATGAGATATAGAGCGATCGAGTCTTGAAATTAGTCTTGCACCGATGCGTTTAACATAGTTCGTCTATGAGAATAGATTACACGAGCTTTAGAATAACACGTTAAGCCTAGAAATTAGTCTTGCACCGATGCGTTTAACAAGAAGCTAAAAGCTGAAGGATGAATCTCAGAGAGATTCCGTATGGATAGTATACGTATGATGTCGAGAGTGTGTAGTTCCGTAGCGGCATCATTGAGGATTTAATATCAGGGTAATTGAAACTACTGGATGATAGGAACTCATCGACTGTTCTAGTGGGTTTTTCTAAATCTTCACCTTCGATGTATTAGGCCTGATCAACTTGATATTGAGAGGGTGATATTCGGAATCAGAACTGGCGATGGACTTTGATAGATGGATGGGTAAGATTAATTTGATTGGATCGAGGATTAGTTGAGTTGGGAAGTAAAGTTCTTGTTAAGTAATTGATTTCCTTTGGGAAGGAGTTATAGTTTTAAGAAATGGATATTCATTTAAGAAGTATTGAAGAATTAAAGGACATTTGAGGTCCAAACTTGGTGAAAGTTTAGGTTTTAAGTCTATGAATTCTTGTCTTAAGTGCGTAGGACTCAAGGTTTGTCAAGTTTTGATCAAGAGACTAAGTATCAGATTGATTGGAGGACGATCTAGTTACGGAAATAAAGAGTTAGTATTAAGATGAATACTTGAGGTTGTTATATGTGGACAAATTTCTTAGAGTCTAAGAGTGAATGGAACTTGGTTATGGATTCCGATGTTGCATGCTGGGGTTAGCAAGTGATTTTTACTAAGTTGAATGAGGATCTTAGGGTTAAGATTGACCTTGGGAGGTGAAAATCATGTACGAATAAGATATTTAGTGGTGTTAGCATTACCGATTGTAGTTAAACCTCAGAATGTTGAGGGATCGGATGATAAAATGACTAGTTAAGTTTCCTGAGGTACAGTTATGATTTGATCTTCTAGGGAATAAGTTCGGATATGGGGGAAGTGTTAAGGATTTTAGGTAAGTGTAAAGTGGTTTGTGAATAAGTGAAGGTTGGTTTTATGGTTCGAGTAAGGGAAGTCTCGAAAAAAGGGGAGATGACAATGATGGATTGTAAGATATTAAGATGATGATTAGCTTATAAGTTGCTGATGAATGGATGTTAAAAGGGATTGGGTCTAGCGATGCACAAGGTATTAAGACTCAAGTCGAGTTTTAATTTGAATGATGAATAAGTAGAAGATTGATTTCATGGTGCGAATGAGGATAGTTACGAAGTTGGAACTGACGTTAAGAGATTAGTAGATTCCAAGGGAATAGTTCGTCTATGAGATATAGAGCGATCGAGTTAAGTTTTGAATCATGAGTAAAGATCACGAGGACAAGTTGAACATCCACTCTGGAATGGCGGAGGTGTACTGGGTTTAAGCAGAATATCGGACGAACGAAAGTAAATGAGCAAGTGGTTAAGGCTGTGCGATTGCACAGAGTGCCAACCAATATTATTTCCAACATAGACCCGACACGAGTGGTCGAGCCGGACGACATAGAGTTGAAAGATGAACTGTCTTTCGAAAAACGCCGCCAATTAGCATTGGTGACAACCATTTGGAACAAGGACATAGGCGATGCTACATGGGAGCTTAAGGAACAGATCGAGGAACAGTATCCGGAATTTTTACTGAACAGTAAGTTTCGAGGTCGAAACTTTCTTTTTGGAGGGTAGTAATGTAAGACCCAAGTTTTTAAGTTTTGGATAAGTGAAATAAAATACAAGAGTTTATTGGATGAAATAAATTTATGAAGGAGAAGGTTCAGGAAAAGTCCAAGGATTGTATCAAAACTGATAAAAGTTATAGCACGACTAACATTCGCCGAATCTTAGGTCGAAGACCCTAGTGAATAGTTAATTTATACTTTAGGACACGATGGAAACTAATTCCAAAAATCTTCAGAGAAATATTAGAATTTCTCTTATTCGTCTATAAACAAGTATTTTGACGCGAAACCCTGGAATGTACGAACGCCAAATTCCAATCCTCGGAAGTTTGCCGAAACTAAAACACTGATAGTTCAAGAAACCTAAAATCAACCGACGATGAAGACTTTTTCCATTCGAAGCTTCAAACGAAGATTCCACACGCGTACACCCATTTCTCTTCATGTTTTCAATCTTTCTTCAGAAGAAAGTTTTCTCATCCGACATTCACTGCAAAAAGTAACTTTTCGGGTAAAATAGATTTACACCGACTTTTGATTGTTTACCTTAATTCCAAGAGAATCTCTTTTGAGTTTTGGAATTCTGTCGCCAACACCTATCTTAGAATTCACAGAGGAATGCACAGGAAAAATATCAGAATCACTCTTATATTTTTATCTTAACTCTATGAGTAAAATCCTCCGATATCTAAACTAATCTGTACCGGTTTACAAAATATCTTTACAAAATATCTTTAGGAAATATCTTTACAAAATATCTTTACAAAAATATCTTCTCAAAAATATCTATCCATCCTTATCCCTCCACCAAGTCATCCTTATCTAAACTTTGCAAAATATCTTCCATTTCCTTCACTATATATAGGTTGTAGCTAGAAAATGAAAATTTTGCAAAAATCTTCACCCATTCAGCCCCAAACCCGCGAGCACAAGGAGGAGAGGAGAGGAAAAAGATTTTCGCCGATTCTTGCCCGTTTGCTTCACAGTTCGTTGCTAATCGAAGACTACGAGGTATAGTTACTAATCCTCACTTTCAATCGTCATTTCCGTCAATTTTCTCTAGACTTTTCTGAGCTCAAAGTTTGGAGCTTTTTGTGAAATTGTCCAAATAGCTCGATTTCTCTGTCTAAACATCTTCCCCACGTGCCCAAGAGCACTTCTGTCGGATTAGTTTTTCCGTAATGTCGCCGGAATTCCGCCGGAATCAATTTTTACCTCAAATACCCATTTTTGGGGCAAAGTCTCAATCTTTTAGCTTAGAGCTCTCGACTTAGCTTAGTGTCAATAGGATTAGTTGTCATAAACGTCGTTAGTAACATTTCTATCGGATTAGTTTTTCAGAATTTCGATTTTTGATTTTCCGAGCTAAAACTCTGACCAAAATACCCCTGCTTCAGTTTTCGATCCGAAAATTTTTCGAGTTTAGATTCGCCTTAGTTACGACTAATGATAACCTAGGAACCAAGTTTGATTGAAGAAAAATCGACCCACACAATTAAGGGAAGTGGCCGAGAGCACCCTCAAGGGGGGAGGGAATCCGACTTTTTCGAACACTTGTCTTAACGCGTTAGATTGTCGTACCACGGAGTGTGTAGTGTTCCATGTACCCCTTGTACTGATTGTTTGCTGAGTTTCTGACTCATTGTGATTGATTTCTGTGAAATTGCTTTAAGGTTCGTTCGAGGAATTCGGAGGACTTGAGGAGGAAGATCGTGAAGGAAAGTTCAAGGAGCGAGCTGGAAAATCAACAGGTGAGGGTATCTCACTGAATACTAGATAATGAATTAGGTGTCGACGAATTCAACTTGATTTATGTGTTATGCACTTAATTGCTAAATGCCTGAAATGTTTTCTGAGGCTTCGGCCGATCTTGTTGAGTACTTGATGCCATGATATTGTGTGCTACATGATTCACATGTTAAGTGCTAAATGGTTAATCTAGGATGTGTTGGAATATGCTGTTTATGCTTATTGATTGAGCTGATTTATTTAGGTGATTCCACTTATATCTGTGATACTGAGGAGTGAGGATTACGGGCAAGTCATGCCGAATTTTTATGAGATTTTTGAGAGAATTTGAAAGGACGAACGAAGTTCGGGCCTTGTTATGTTTTAATGGACCGAGACCTTCTCAGAAATTATTTGGGATTATGGGATCCCTGAAAACTCATAGGAAGTATTATAAGACTAAATGAAACCTATTTTCTCAAGGAAAATTCATAAGACACTAATTAATCTCTAAAACCCTTGAACAATGATAACAACCTTAGATAAGAGCTTAGAGCTGGAATACTAGTTTTGAAAAAAATGATAAGTGTCGTCGAGTCCAAGTCTTGAGGAAACTTACAAGTTTCCGAGTATGCTTATACTCTTTCGCTCGATGAGCAGTTTATTGTTTGGCTATCTAAAGTTTAGCCGGAAACTATAAGTTTCCAAGTACATTCGTACTCTTTCGCTCGATGAGCAGTTTATTGATTGGCTATCTAAAGTTTAGCCGGGAACCATGAGTTCCAAAGTACATTCTTCTTCTTTTGATTAATTCATTTTGTCGCAGAATCGACATTTACCTTAGGATATTCTTGAAGGTATGAAAAACGGTAGAAAGGGGGGGTTTGAATAACGTTTTCAAGTAAAAACTTCCACCTTAAAGATTCTAGCAAATCTTACGAGAACTTAAGTGCTAAAGATAAGAGATAGAAAAGCACACAAGGATTTTTATCCCGGTTCACTTGATAAATCCCTCAAGCTAATCCAGTCCACCCGTCAAGGTGATTTCTTCCTTCTTAGAATGAAGGCAATCCACTAATCAGGTAAAGTGTTACAACTGCACTTGAAACCTACAAGTGACTAACAATTACACTGACTGAGCTCACACTAAGATTCACTCTCTTAGTCTTCTCTAGGATCCGATCAACCTTGATCTCCTAAAGGAACTAAACAAACTGTTTAATCAAGAAATGTTTACACGAGATTTGCTTCTTAAAAGCTAATAGTAAACACAATGAAATTCAGAATGAAAGAATGCTTGAAGGTTTTTTGAATATAGCTTGTGCTTGTATAAATTCTTCCAACCGCATCTTTCAAACTTCAGCCTCTATTTATACTCCAAGGATTAGGGTTTGAACGCTGCATGGAAATGCTACCGTTGGAGGGCAGTTCTGGAAATTCCAGCTTCTGCTGTGGCTGAGAACGTTAGATAGGTCGTCAGGATGGTACAGTTGCTTTTGTACTTGGATAGTGACTTGACCTTTAAACCTAGGAGACTTCTGATCAGGGGAATGCTTCATGTTGGAACTTGTGAAGCCGGTTGATCAGAGTCAGAGGGAAAGCACAGATCCTCTGACCGTTGTATCTTCTGATTCTGAACTCAGAGTGAAGTACATGGTCATCAGAGTTTCTTGCTTCTGGACATCAGAGTTTCCACTATTCAGCTTCTGGATCTTCAGAGTCTTCTACACCATCAGAACATCTGAACCTTCAGTGTTTCTTGGTTATCAGAACTTCTAGTGACTGAGTCCACATCAGAGCTTGTATAATCTTCAGATCTTCTAAAGCATTTATACTGTTCATAGTGAACATAGATGTTGCGAAAGCGTTGCTTGGGTCACTCTTTATGCGCAGTGCTTCTGATTTGTGTGAGATTGAATAGAGGTCAGAGCCTGTAAATAGCACACTCAGAAAAACACGTTAGAGTACCATAATTGTTCATATCAAAAGGTTAACTTGTAATCATCAAAACATAGAGTTGTACTACTAGATCAAAACTTGATCTTACAATCTCCCCCTTTTTGATGATGACAAAACTAAGTATTTTGATGAACAATTCTTAAACAATAAACTGAATTCACTCAGAGTTTAGAGATATAGAATCAGACTTATCCTGATGTGAATAGTTTATCTTGCTCATTCTGAATCCAAGTCACAGCTTGATTCTGAGCGTAGCTCCCCCTGAATCTAATACTTGATGAAAACGTTAGTAAAGTCTAGATTCTGAGCTAAATAATAAAAGAGTTCAGAGTGAAAAACTTATGACATAGATGAATAAGAATGATCAGAGCGCATAAGTAATCAGAGTCAACGGACAGGGTATCAGAGTCTAGGGTATCAGAGTCAAACTAAAATCACTTCAGAAGAAGTGAAATGTATTCCTTGTATTTGCCCAGTGACACATCTATGGTCATAAAGGTGGAACTCTTAAATTCTCCAAAAGAAAAAAAAAATCACACTAACACAGCTTACACATCAAAAACTGGGTTTACTCCCCCTTTTTGTCATAAGCAAAAAGCTTGGGGTGTGAAAAAACTTAGCTTGAAGTACAAGGTACTCCCCCTTAGAGAAGGTCTAAGTTTAGGAAAATGGAGAAAAAAAAAGATGCATGAAAGAGAGTTACGCGAAGTAAAGAATGGAGTTAATGCAGGAGAAGAACGTTTACCACCGGCCACGGGAGTAAAGAGAACTTCAGTTACCAAGGACTTAACCTCGAGAAACTGTAGGAGCAATAACTTCCAAGAAGCGAAGGAAGCTTATATAAAGCGGATAAGAGGAGGGTAAGCTTCACAACTCGATCAATACCATCAAAAAGAAAAGAATGGCATCAAACATGGTAGCACTTGAAGAGCTCAGAAGGAAGGCCTTTGAGGAGGACTTGTACCTGAACATAAGGCATCCAGAGGGTACAAGGACCATTCCAGAGCTAGCGAGGACACTGCTGAAGGAGAACCCGCGTCCAGAGTTGAAGAATAACTTAAGGGAATTCCTTGCCTTCGTGGAGGAAGTGCAAGAACTCAGCCAGCTTGAGCTGAAGCTGCTGGAAGAAAAAGAATTCTTAGAGAAGAAGCTCAAGACAGCAGAAGAAATTCTGGAGAGGGATGAGCTAAAAGTCAGTCTCAACAACATCCAGTATTCACTGGATCGTTTGGAGAAAGAGAGATCAGAGCAGCGCCAGGAGTGCAGGAGAATGAGGAGGGATCCTCCATTCTAGAATTTAGGGAAAAGGATAAAGAATGTATGATTTAAGCACAAAAAGATTATGAATAAAAAAGATTTTTGCAAACACAATGTGAAAAAGATATATAAATATGCAAACATAAGCACAAACGGACCAAGTAGAATAACTAAAGTGACTTAAAGAAAATAAACAGAAGTTACCAAAATAAAACAAAGTTAAGAGAGAAAAACGAAGAGGTCCTAAGACTAGGGTTTATCAGATCGACGCAGAAGTTCCATCATTATTTACTTCATGTCCATTAGCATAGACTCATGAGTATCAAGACGTTGTTCCATGAGGTCGAGTCTGGACGAGCTTGACTGTGTAGAACTGGAAGGAACATTCTGAGCAGCTTGATGAGCTGGAATGGAAGCAGAAGCAACAGGAGTAAAAACCACTGGTGCAAGTGCTTGGCATCTAAGGGCTTCAGCTTCAGCTTCAAGTCTCCCTGCCTCTAATCTGGCTTGTTCACCTTGAGCTGCTGCTTGTCGTGCAGCTTCTTCTGCTTGCTCTTGCTTTCTTCTGGCCTCTTCAACAGCTTCCAGAAGCTTATGTCTCTGTTCTTGTTCATGAAGAGCCACTCTTCTTGCAAACCTCTGCTTTGCAGCCTCGATCCTCTGATTCCGTTATGCAGTCAGATGCTGCATCATAATTTGAACCTGAGATACTAGCCACGTACTCAGACTATTCCACTCTTCAGCCACAGAATCATCATTCTCACTTAGGTCAGTGTGACCTTGCACATTGCGGAGCATCAAGGAAGCTTCATGATTGAAAGCATTGATGCACTCAGAGAGAGAGGTGGGTCTGAGGTAAGTGTATGGAATGATTGAGAGGTTGGTTTCTGGAGAGGTTGGGTGATTGCTACTGTTAGCTTCAGAGGCACCTTGGGGAGAGCCAATGTCACAGGGTTGGACATGAGGTTCAGAGGCTTTAAGGTGTGGTTCAGAAGTATCAACCAGAGGATGGGGTGACCTAACCGAAGAGTGGTTAGACACAGATTGTTCTGGTTCTGGTTGAACTGGCTCTTGTTGGACAGGGTCAGGTTGAGCCTGTTGAGCCAAAGGGTCTGCCTCATGTAAAGGATTAGCCAAGATAGGTTCATCTGGGTCAACTAGACGTTCAGGTCTAGGGCCAGGATATCTCCTAGGGCTTGGACAGGTGAGATAGTACTCTTCTAGGGTAGACACCTTTTCTTTTCTGACCTCCATGAATTTTCTAATTGATTCAGAGTTGTTGGAAGGGGAGGAGTCAACAACATTGGTTGGGAATGATACAGGTGTAAAGGCTGTGGAAGAATCTGTATCAGTGGTTCTGGCAGCTTGACGTGCTGATGCTCTGGGAACAGAGTGATCAGACGTTCTGGGTTCTGGTTCTGGTTGTGGTTGGACAGGAATGGTAAGTTCAGGTCCAGAGGGTTCAAGAATGATTGGTTCTTGTTGGATTGTGATGGGAGAGGTTGGTGTATCTTGTCTGGAAGGTTGGTTCTGAAGCATGTTCCAGAGAGGTGCTTCATTGGGAGAAGGTTGGAAAAATGAAGACCTTGGTGAGTGGGGTGGAGAAGTGGTTTGTGCAGCTGGTTGGGACTCAGGAATAGGAGTGAGTGGGTTTGAAGAACGTTTGAGCATAGCAGAGATGGGAGTGCATCAAATGAATTCAAATCATCATCAGAAGCAACAACAGACTTACTTGAAGATTGCGCTGATGACCTAGTCACTCTGGAAGGAGTTTCAATCCTTCTGATCACTTGAGCAGCTGGTTCCACCCGAGTAGGCTTTACCACAATTCTGACTTGCTTCTTCTTCTTCTTGGGAGGATAAGGACCATCCTCATTAAAACCATCATCACCATCATCTGGCTTGCTGGTTTCATCATGTTTCCTCTTTGGCTGGTCAGCCTTCTTCTTCCTTTTCAGAGGGACATCAGATTCCTCAGAGGATTCTTCTAAGATCATCTTCCTCTGAACTTTCCTCTTGGGAGGAGAGTCAAACTCTTGAGCTGGGGGCAATCTTCTGAAGAATTCATCTAAGTCAATTTCAAGGCCTTGTGCTCTTAGATCTTCTACATAGCACCTGATAGCTTCTGGATTGTCTGCCTGGATCCACAAGGGATAGTCGTTCAGAGGCACCCTTCTCTGTCTGATTTCAGTAGATGTATCTTCATGAGCTGGGGCAATTTTCTTCTTGACCAGACCCATCTTCTTCAAGGAATTGGCAGTGAAGACATCACTAACGATGGTGGTCAGATCCTCTGTGCATCCAGCCTTGATCATATCTTCGACAAATTTACTTTCAATGAAGAGGTCTGATAGCAGTCTTCCAAAAGGAATGTATTTGATAGCAGACTTGATGGATGCGGTGGTTCTGGACTTCCTGATGCATTCTTTCAGGTAAGAAAACAAGAAGTAGGGAAGGCAGATCTGCTTCTTATCCTGAATAAAGAATAGCATCGCCTTCTGGCAGAAGTTGATGTAATCAGGAGAACTACCCTTTGGCCTCTGGTTGATACAGTTGAGCAGAATCTTGTGCCAGATTCTGAGCTTAGGATGAAGATCCAACACTTTGTAATCGCTCTTGCCCAGTTTGTAGTTGGTGTAGAGAGCCTTGTTGGTTTCATCCTTGGTTCTGGGTTTCAACTTAGATTCAGTCAGTTGGAATCTATACCCAGTTCCAGTGTTTGCACCCAGCAGATTCACAATGGATTTCTCAGTGATGATTATTCTTCTTCCGGCAATGTGGGAAACCACCTGAGTGTCGTCGCAATCGGCATGCTTCCATAATTCCTTGACCAATTTTTCATAAATTGGTCCTCTGAGCCTGTTGAAGTATTCTTCCCATCCATGAGCTTGAACTTCAGGACGCAAGTCATACCCATTTTCAGCAAGATTGTCGAGGTTGAATCTCCATTCTGCCAGTACTTGAAGTTCTTCAGGAGCGTATACACAGTGAACGGCACAGCCCCGTTCTGCAATCGGAATTATCTGCTCTTGAACTTGACCTTGATCAGGAGCTTCAGGACCCAATTGGCCTGTAGCTTGACCCACTACCATGTGAGGGAACCTTGTTGCTTCAGCGGCTTCATTTCTGGTTTGTCTCACCATTGTTGGAGCGGTTGAAGGTTTAGGGTTGAAGATGAAGTTAAAAGATGAATAGAGAGCGAGCGAGAGATGGTGGGTAAGCGGTTTTTGAAAATACTGAAGAGAGAGAGTAAAAACCGAAGGTGTAGGAGATCGTGTGTGTGTATAGTGGGTTTTGACAAATAACCGTTGTTGATTCAAAAAGCAATTTAAGATCAACGGTTAAAAATTAAAGACATGATAGTAACAGTAAATACACATATCACACACAGGAGAGAAGCACATCAACACTCATTACGACAGACTGTCAGCACGGGCACAAGGAACTATGCATCAGAGAAACTAACACACGTTTACTGTCTCAGCTTCAGAGTCAGCACCAATGGGTACATAAACTCTGATAGAGTTACCTTTTGGACTAGACATCTTCTGATAAAGAAGTATCATAGTCAGAGGTTCTGATCCATCTTCATGCTGGACAAAAGTCCATATTCAGATTTTTCAGAATGAAATTAAATCTATCCTCTGCTAAGGGCTTTGTAAAGATATCTGCCCATTGATGGTCAGTATCAACAAACTTCAGAAGAGGTACGCCCTTCTGTACATAATCTCTAATAAAGTGATACTTTACCTCAATGTGCTTTGCCCTTGAGTGTAAGATAGGATTCTTACTCAATGAAATTGCAGCAGTGTTATCACAATAAATTGGGATATTGCTCTCTAGGATTTGATAATCCTCCAGCTGATGTTTCATCCAGAGCATCTGAGTGCTGCATATTGCTGCTGAGATGTACTCTGCCTCTGCAGTAGAGAGTGCAATGGTTGATTGCCTCTTGCTTGCCCATGAGACTAACTCTATCAGAGTTTATGTACCCATTGGTGCTGAATCTGAAGCTGAGACAGTAAACGTGTGTTAGTTTCTCTGATGCATAGTTCCTTGTGCCCGTGCTGACAGTCTGTCGTAATGAGTGTTGATGTGCTTCTCTCCTGTGTGTGATATGTGTATTTACTGTTACTATCATGTCTTTAATTTTTAACCGTTGATCTTAAATTGCTTTTTGAATCAACAACGGTTATTTGTCAAAACCCACTATACACACACACGATCTCCTACACCTTCGGTTTTTACTCTCTCTCTTCAGTATTTTCAAAATGGTTGATTGGCACTTAACTGTTGTTAAGAAATTGACAATTTCCAGAAGTGCTTTTTCTCTCTGTTCTATCTCCAGCATAATCAGCATCACAATAACCTGAAAGCTTATAATCTGATGTTTTCTTATACATCAAGCCAAGGTTAGTGGTACCTTTCAGATACCTAAGGATCCTCTTAACAACAGTTAAGTGGGTTTCCCTTGGATCTGATTGGAAACGAGCACATAAGTGAACACTAAACAGTATATCTGGCCTAGATGCAGTTAAGTATAAAAGTGAACCTATCATACCACGATAGAGCTTCTGACAAACTTTACCGCTTGCATCTTCTTTCTCTAGAATGCATGTAGGATGCATTGGAGTCTTGGCCACTGTAGATTCCAGCATGTTGAACTTCTTCAGAATTTCTTTAGTGTACTTGCTCTGATGGATATATGTTCCTTCTGGTGTTTGATCAACTTGAATACCCAGAAAGTACTTGAGTTCTCCCATCATACTCATCTCAAATTCTGCCTGCATCATCTCCGAAAATTCTTTGCATAGAGATTGATTAGCAGAACCAAATATAATATCATCAACATAAATTTGCACAATTAAGATATCATCTTTGTAAGTTTTGCAAAAGAGAGTTGTATCTACTTTACCTCTTACAAACTTATTCTCCAGAAGGAATGAGCTGAGTCTCTCATACCATGCTCTGGGAGCTTGCTTCAGACCATAGAGAGATTTCTTCAATTTGAACACATGGTCTGCATTCTTTTCATCTTCAAAACCTGGGGGTTGATGAACATAGACTTCCTCTGATATGTATCCATTAAGGAAGGTACTCTTAACATCCATCTGATGTAGAATTATGTTGTGATTCACTAAGAAGGAGATCAACAGTCTGATTGCTTCTAGTCTTGCTACTGGAGCAAATGTTTCTGTGTAGTCTATTCCTTCCTGCTGGCTGTAGCCTTGAGCAACTAGCCTTGCCTTGTTTCTGACTACATCTCCTTTCTCATTCAACTTGTTTCTGAACACCCATTTTGTTCCAATTACATGGACACTTTCAGGCTTCTTCACTAAGTTCCAAACATCATTCTTGGAGAATTGATTCAATTCTTCTTCCATGGCAAGAATCCAGTCCTTGTCCTGAAGAGCTTCATCTATGGACTTGGGTTCAATTAAGGACACCAATCCTTTCAGACTAAGCAAGGTCTCTTCAGAGGGTCTGAAGGCTGATCTGGTTCTGACTGGTTCGTCTTTGTTACCCAGAATCAATTCTTTAGGATGAGCTGCAGTGATTTTGCTTTTGAATCAGAGGGACCAGCTTCTTCTTCTGGATCATCTTCCTCTGGCTCAGCTTCCTCTGGAGCTTTGCCTTTGTTAGAAACATTAATGCTTAAATCTGCAAACTTCTCAACTAGCTTTGACTGATCAGAGTCAAGCTTATCATCAAATCTAACATGAATAGATTCTTCAATAGTCTTAGCATCAGTATTATAAAATCTAAAACCTTTAGATCTCTCAGAGTAACCAAGTAATAGACATTTAGAAGACTTAGCATCGAATTTATGCAATCTATCCTTAGTATTAAGAACATAACAAACACAACCAAAAGGATGAAAATAAGAAATGTTGGGCTTTATGTTCTTCCACAATTCATATGGAGTCTTATTCAGAATTGGTCTCACAGAGATTATGTTCTGAATGTAACACGCTGTGTTTACTGCCTCTGCCCAAAAGTGCTTAGCCATGCCAGTTTCTTGAAGCATGGTTCTAGCCATCTCCTGAAGAGTTCTGTTCTTCCTCTCAACAACGCCATTTTGTTGAGGAGTTCTGGGACAAGAGAAATCATGTGCAATTCCATAGGAATCAAACAGACTCTCAAACTTGTCATTCTCAAACTCTCCACCATGGTCACTTCTGACACGCACAATCCTACAAGCCTTCTCGTTTTGCACTTGGGCTATGAAGGTAGAGAACACAGCATGAGACTCATCCTTGCGGGTTAGAAACTTTACCCATGTCCAGCGGCTATAGCCGTCAACAATGACCATCCCATATCTCTTGCCACCTATAGACTCAGTTTTCACTGGTCCAAAAAGGTCGATATGCAGAAGTTCCAACGGCCTTGAGGTTGATACAACATTCTTTGCCTTGAAAGGGACTTTTGTGAATTTACCTTTCTGACATGCTTCACAAAGAGCGTCTGAAGCGAACTTCAGAGTGGGCAAGCCCCTGACAAGGTTTAGCTTGCTCAGTTGAGAAATCTTTCTCATACTGGCATGCCCTAACCGTCTATGCCATACCCATTGCTCTTCATTAACAGACAGAAGGCACTTCACATTCTGAGCCTCCAACTCAGATAATCTGATCTTATAAATGTTGTTCTTCCTCTTGCTGTTAAACAGAACAGAGCCATCGATCTGACTTACAGCTCGGCAGGACTTTTGATTAAAGATAACATCATAAACCTTGTCAGCTAATTGACTTATAGACAATAAGTTATGAGTTAAGCCGTCTACCAATAACACATTATCAATGCATGGACTACTATCTACACAAATAGTACCAGTACCAACAATTTTACCCTTTTCGTTGCCACCAAAGCCAACTTCGCCTCTAGGCTTAAGTTTTAGCTCTTGGAACATACGCCTTTCTCCCGTCATGTGACGCGAGCATCCACTGTCCAGATACCATGACTAGTGTTTCAGTTGAGCTATCAAGGATATCTGCAACATAGATAATCTTATCCTTAGGTACCCACTTTCTGGGTCCTTTCTTGTTATTTACCCCAGAGGTTCTGATCACCTTGGGTTGCTCAACATGATAATGTAAAGGAATTTTTGCATGATATTTAGACATAGAGAAAGATCCCTTTTTAAGAGGAGGTTTAGCAACTTCAGCAGGTAAAGGATCAGGCAATATGGTACCAGAGGGAACAAAGCATTCATACAAGGATTTAGCTTTCGGCACAGAAGGCTCATTTCTAATTGGTTTAGAAAAGCCAATGCCACGTATTCCATTTCTGCTTACGCCATAGATCAATGAAGCCATCAGACTTCTATCTACGCTTTTAGCCAGGAATCTTTGAAAGGACTTTTCATACTTAGATTCATGCTTACTATCAGAGGCATCGCAGGCAATAACTTATTCTAACTTAGCAATTTGATTCTTAAGCACAGAGTTATAATTTACTAAAGCATGGTTATCATTTTTCAAATCAGATATGATTTTCTCATGTTCAGAAGGAGTTTTAGAAACAGCAGATAAGTTCTTTTCCAGCTTCTTATGCTTAGACAACAAAGAGTTATACTTATCCATAATATCAGACAAGGCATGTTTCAGTTCAGAGGTAGAGAAAGAAGCGAATACCTCATTTTCATCGTCTGAATTAGGATTTCCTTCTGATTCAGAGTCAGAGTCAACAGCTTCCTTTGACTCTGCTCCTTTGTCTTTGACAATGGCCATGAGTCCTTGGACTTCACCATCAGAGTCAACATCTTCTGACTCTGATTCATCAAAAGTCACCATCAGACTTTTCTTGGTCTTGAAGTGCTTCTTTGGCTTCTTGTCCTTCTTCAGTTTTGGACAGTCACTTTTGTAGTGCCCAGATTCTTTGCACTCAAAGCATGTGACTTCCTTAAGTGAGGACTTCTTCTGACCTGAGGATTCAGACTTTCCTTTGGCCTTTCCAGAGCCTTTGTACTTGCTCTGCCTGTGCTTCCAGATTCGGTTGAGTCTCTTAGAGATCAGAGTCAACTCATCTTCATCAGAATCTTCTGATGCTTCTTCAGATTCTTCTTCTTCAGCTTGAAGAGCTTTTGACTTCTCTGCTTTAGCCTTCTCAGATTTGGATTTTAAGGCTATTGACTTCTTCCTCAGATCTTGCATCTCTGAGCGTTTCAGCTCATGGCACTTCAGTATGCTGATGAGTTCCTCTAAGCTCATACGCTCAACATCTCTTGTGAGCTCTATTGAAGTCACCAAGGGCATCCAACTTTCAGGAAGACATCTGATGACCCTTATGACATGATCTTTAGTTGTGTAGCTCTTGTTGAGAGGTCGTATTCCAGCTACCAGCAACTGAAATCTGGAAAACATTTCTTCAATGGACTCATTCGGCTCCATGACGAAGGATTCATACTTTTGGATCAAAGACAATGCCTTTGATTCTTTGACTTTCTTGTTTCCTTCATGAGACATCTTCAGAGATTCAAAGATGCCTTTTGCATACTCACGATCAGTAATCTTCTGGTACTCTTCATACGAAATAGCACTTAGAAGAATTGCTCTAGCTTTGTGATGTTGTGAGTAGAGTTTCTTTTGATCTGCAGTCATCTCTGACCTTGGGATCTTCTTGCCTTCTTCATCAGTTGGACGCTCATAGCCATCCACAATAATATCCCAGAGATCTGCATCAAAACCCAGAAAGAAACTTTCAAGTCTATCTTTCCAATATTCGAATCTTTGACCCTCGAACATGGGAGGCTTTGCATTGTAACCATCTCTTTGAGTTTCACTGGTGGTAGCCATTGTTTTTCACACCGGCCCGGATCACTGAACACTGTTAGGTGTGGTAATCAGAACTTGCGCTCTGATACCAATTGAAGGTATGAAAAAAGGTAGAAAGGGAGGGGTTTGAATAACGTTTTCAAGTAAAAACTTCCACCTTAAAGATTCTAGCAAATCTTACGAGAACTTAAGTGTTAAAGATAAGAGATAGAAAAGCACACAAGGATTTTTATCCTGGTTCACTTGATAAATCCCTCAAGCTAATCCAGTCCACCCGTCAAGGTGATTTCTTCCTTCTTAGAATGAAGGCAATCCACTAATCAGGTAAAGTGTTACAACTGCACTTGAAACCTACAAGTGACTAACAATTACACTGACTTAGCTCACACTAAGATTCACTCTCTTAGTCTTCTCTAGGATCCGATCAACCTTGATCTCCTAAAGGAACTAAACAAACTGTTTAATCAATAAATGTTTACACGAGATCTGCTTCTTAAAAGCTAATAGTAAACACAATGAAATTCAGAATGAAAGAATGCTTGAAGGTTTTTTGAATATAGCTTGTGCTTGTATAAATTCTTCCAACCGCATCTTTCAAACTTCAGCCTCTATTTATACTCCAAGGATTAGGGTTTGAACGCTGCATGGAAATGCTACCGTTGGAGGGCAGTTCTGGAAATTCCAGCTTCTACTGTGGCTGAGAACGTTAGGTAGGTCGTCAGGATGGTACAGTTGCTTTTGTACTTGGATAGTGACTTGACCTTTAAGCCTAGGAGACTTCTGATCAGGGGAATGCTTCATGTTGGAACTTGTGAAGCCGGTTGATCAGAGTCAGAGGGAAAGCACAGATCCTCTGACTGTTGTATCTTCTGATTCTGAACTCAGAGTGAAGTACATGGTCATCAGAGTTTCTTGCTTCTGGACATCAGAGTTTCCACTATTCAGCTTCTGGATCTTCAGAGTCTTCTACACCATCAGAACATCTGAACCTTCAGTGTTTCTTGGTTATCAGAACTTCTGGATCTTCATAACTTCTAGTGACTGAGTCCACATCAGAGCTTGTATAATCTTCAGATCTTCTGAAGCATTTCTACTGTTCATAGTGAACATAGATGTTGCGAAAGCGTTGCTTGGGTCACTCTTTATGCGCAGTGCTTCTATTTTGTGTGAGATTGAATAGAGGTCAGAGCCTGTAAATAGCACACTCAGAAAAACACGTTAGAGTACCATAATTGTTCATATCAAAAGGTTAACTTGTAATCATCAAAACATAGAGTTGTACTACTAGATCAAAACTTGATCTTACAATTCTTTTAGAGACATTAGGTTATTTAGAACACGTGGCCACGTGTCGAGTGAGGTCAGAGACGTTGTTTGGCTAATCACTTTGCATCCATGCACTCATTTTGAGGTTAATACACGGCGTGATACCGGACCTCGGTGGATTCCAAAATGGTCATAAGACCCGGATTTCCATATTTAGGACACTACGGTGGTCCTTAGTAGCAGACGGAATGGCAGACCTACGGGTTCACTGCTGATCTGACTACTGTGGTGTGGTGTAAGAGACGCCCGAGCGGAATGGTCCCACTATGGCCGGTGTTAGGGCTGACTCGATGGTGTCAATCCTTCTTCCGGAATGCATCTTGTCAACCAGCATTGCATTTCATGCAACATACATACTGACTTAGTTGCTGAGTGTGATTGGTACTTGTTAATCCTATTTGATGCATGCTATTTGTAATTATCATCCTTTATATTCATTGTGAAATATGCAACCCTAGGATGTTATCCCTAAACTTATAAGCCTAAGTGGCTATTACTATTTATCTTTACCTATTGAATGTACTATTATGTAATTCTTTGAGTTGACCCTCGCGCGTGCTACCTGTGTTTTGGGGGCTATGTATGCTCTTTATTGTCAGATGTCCATGGCGGACCGGTACGAGACGGTCGTCCCTTCGGGGGGGACCAGGTTTGAGATGTAGGACCAAGACATCCCGGGCTCATGGGTGGTCGACCCCGCCGGCCACCGAGCTATCTATTCGGGGCGAATAATGGAGGATCGCGTTGACCGGATGCCAAGCCTGACGCACGGAGTTTGGAGGCGCTACACGGTCAGCTTCAACTTGCCACCGGGTGTACACTGCGGACCTGGACTGGGAGTACCACCACCATCGTCGCCTTCGGACGACGAGGACCCCTCGGAGGAGGTGCCTGTGGAAGGGACTTCTTCAGGCACTAGTTCACCCACTGTCGCGGCTGCTGTTGACTTGGGATCGGGTGCAGAACCCGCGCGACCAGCTGTGGAGACCGATGCAGTCATCGACATAGTCGTCTTGGATTCATATTCAGACGACGATCTTGGGGATGCATAGTTGGGATTAGTGTAGGAGTAGCGTCTTGGCTCTGATGTTCAGTCTTTCGTTTTGGGCAGGGTAGGTCCCCGACCTTTAGCTTTTCTTGTGGTCCTCTTTACGGGAATTACAGAGGGTTGGTCGGTTTAGGAGGTTTTTGTTGGCTAACCTACTGTTGTAGGGAGGACTGCATTTGGAACTCTTGTCCTTTTGTTCCGGTTTGTACGTATTTGCCCACAGGCACTACTTTCGGTCAGTTACCCGTCACTAGAGGTTACTCGTGACGTGGTTTTGTTACTTACAGTGGGGGCTGAAATTATCTATCGTATAGTAGTTCTGCTATCTTTTGTTGTTGAGTTTCATTTCTTTCAATTTCTAATTCCGTTACCAAAAAAAAAAGTATTCACGTTTTTTTCCGCTTAAGTATTTCTTTTGGTTACCAAAGTGACGCCACCGAAATCGGGGTGTTACAGGCTTCACCCTTTATCTTCTCCTCCAAGGCGAGAGTCTGAGCATCCTTCTCCGACAAGATCTTGCACTTGGATTGCAGATCCAATTGGGCATCGGCGAGCGTTTTGCTCTTGTCTGCCAATCTTCTGCGCAAATGAACAATCTCCTCGTCTTTAGCAGAAAGATCCTTCTCTTTGGAAACAACGGTGGCTTCCTTGGTGCTGAGGTCCTTGCGGAGTCGTTCAACCTGGTCCTCAAGTTGTTTATCTTTTTCGTCCGCCGCAGCTTGAGCAAATTTCACCTCTGTGAGTGTTTTCTGCATCTTCTTGGTTTTCTCCACCTCACAAGCCAGCTGGTTGGACAGTTTGGAGCAGGTCTCGTCGGCCTGAAGATTGGCAGCGCGTAGTTTCTCCACCTCCTAGCGGATCCCCGCGATCCCAGTGAGGGGTCGTGCTTGCCAGGCCACCTGGGCGAACAAACAGCCGGCGCGGAGAAGGTTGGACACGGCTTCTTGTGCAACGTCCTGCGGGTTCTGACTGGGAACCTCCCTCAGTTTTTCAAGATAGGGGTGAGAAAGCAAGAAGGAAAAGGGGTCAGAGGCGGAATCGCGAGAAGGATCCTTTGGACAGCTTGAAGAAGGACCCCCTTCTCTGTCGCCAACCTTTGAGGAGTTAGGGGTGGGCGAATCATGAGTTACCTGGGCGGGGGAAGAAGGACGAACAAAAGATGGTGAAGGTTGGGTCTTCGTCTGAACTAGTGGGCGGGGGAAATCCACAGCCGAGGAATTGTTCGCCTCGCCGCCTTGATCAGGAAGGAAGGAGTCATGCACACCAACTGAAGCAGAGAGGGCGGGAACAACTTTCCCTCCGCCCGCAGTGTCCAGGGGAGAAGCCTGAGAGTCTGGCTCACTTAATTTCTTCTTTTTTGAAGAGCCGTCGTCTGCCGGCGAGTCTTGCCTTTTCTCTCCGGCGCGAACAGGAGTAGAAGCCTTGGCGTTCCCTGAGAGGAAGGCCTCCAACAATTCAGCAGTAGAGAATTTCATTTTTCCTAACAAAAATACAAAGAAAAGCCATTAGAAATAAAAAGCTCGAAAGAAAAGAGAGAAGGGGGCGATGAAAGGAAAAAGGAAAAAAACCTATTCTAGGGAACAACTTGGATCCTGGGGGAGTGCCGAGCAGCTCAGCACAACTAAAAAGAGGGAGCTGGGATAAGACCCCAAGAGCGAAACATTCTCTTGAAGAAGAAGACATTTTGGGGGAATCGGATAAGAGTTTGGGGCGCAGTGTCCAGTAAAATGGAAAAAGGGCTTTTCCTCCTCTCTGTGTAAACAACGAGGGATAAGCAGGGTGGACGACAACCCGGAAGTACCGGCGGGCCAAATAAGATTCAGAACCAACCTGATGAGGAACAAGCCGTTCTCGGCCCGGTCGGGGCACTAGAGTGACCCAGCCGTGGGTCCCCCGGGGTTGAGAGTCTACTCCAAAGAAGAAAGAGAAAAGGGCGGGGGAAGGCGCCACATCAACACTATGGCAGAGAATTTCAAAGCACCGCAAATAGGTCTAGGAACAAGGATGAAGTTGGCAGGGAGAAACGTTGATGTCGCATAGCATTTGGGTGAGAAAGGGTGAGAAGGGGAGTTTAATGCCCAAATCGAGAAACAGGAATTCATACACAAAGAATAAGTGAGAATATTTGGGATTATTAAGTTCACGGTGTTGCCAAGGGCGGTCCAACTCCTGACATCCGCTAGTGCGAAGAAGGTCCTCTAGTGACGAGGAATAACAAATCCCACCAGCCCTACGAGCGAGATCGAAGATGGATCCGCTGGTTGACAGTTCTGATGGTTAATCAAGAACCTCTTGATTAGGAGGTTCTGAGATAGGGGAAGGGAGAGTGGCGAAGGTCGCCAAGCGATGAGCTTTGATCTCCTCAGTGGAGAAAAGGGACCCTTCTGAAGACATTATAAAAGTAGAAGGAGAAAGATAAGATGAAAACTAACCAGGAAAAGCAGGGGGAAGAAGAGCTAGAAGATCCGGGACGTTGAGGTCGCAGGGTCAACAGAGGAAACGGGAGTGAGAGTCGGAAGTGAGTATGGAGGTAGTTGATGGAAAATGTTGAATTAGGAGGAGAAGGAGAATTTAAAGGATAGGGGTGATAACGACTGGGGATCGTGCCCCGTCATGGCAAAGGTGGGATGGCTGCTCAAGAGAGTATGACGTGGATTTCGAGAAACGGGGACAACGCATTAAATAAAGGTAACAACACTTGAGGCCTACCATTTTGAATTTAAATTGTCAAGCTTTACCACGATTCGAAAGGACGTTTCAGGGATAGCAGTTGGGATTCAGTGGATTCGCTGATCCTGGCACCACTTTAGGGCGCGACGCGTGGCTGAGGCCAAACACATGTCAAAGTGTCACGATTCAGAGCACGTGCGTAGCTATGGTGAGGCAAGCGAACCAAATGCCATCGCCACAAGCCTGCTTGTGGACTCAGACCGCCCGGAGAAGGGGAGCGCAGCAAAAAGTTTGAAATGTAGATTTTAAAAGCTTTACTCACCGAGCCATGTTGGCCATTGTTCTTCATTTTTAAACTTTAGGTTTTAGCATTGATTAGTTTCTTACGGCGCTCGCCCTAGTTTTTCTGCTTAAAGACACACTTAGCTCTCATGCTCCGAGCTCGGTGTCTTGTGGACTGAGCGAGACCCCAGGGTCCCTCGCCCAGGGGCATTTGGCCTTAGGCAAGGAGCGCGCCAGGGACTTGGGCCTCTCTCCCCGAGGCCCAACTGGCCCATTAAGATACATTAGGAGTGCCAGGCCCAACTTCATACTTATAAATAGGGGACGGTTACCAATTGTAAGGGACTCTTAGCTCATTTGAGAAATATTCAGATTGAAATACAGTTATTCTCTCTCTCTCTAGCGGTTGGAACTTCTCTCTCTAAAACACTCATATCACTTTCCTCACACTTTGGGTACTATATCCTTATTCAATGTTCTTAGGATAGAACAATATTTATTTTGACCTTTTAGAAATTTGATCCATTAATGTTTTTAGACTAATAAGTTCACCTGTGGAAGACCAAAGTGTTAGAATTTTGGGTCACAAATGTAACTTTTAATTCTGTTAGGGCCATTATTTAATTAGCCAAAACTCAAGTGGTCTGTTTAATATTGATCTTATGGCTAAGGGCATATGTGTTATGAAAAGGTATTGTGCAGATACCATAAGGCAATATTCTAATTTGATGAGGGGCCAAATTAGAAATATTGAAAACAGAATTGTAACTGATGCAGTTACTTATAGGGTTATGGTCCCCAATTGTAGATACAACACAGTAACGTGAAAAGTTTCTCCTCATCCCCATCAGAGGAAAACATCAGGAAACCCTAAGGGTGATGTAAGGCCCGAGTTTTAGGCTTATGTTAAGTGAATAAACTTTTTATTCACGATTAGGGTTGATGTAATGTGAAGGGAAACCTGAACGAAAGTTTATTAAATGAAATATATTTATGAAGGAGAAAGTTCAGGAAAAGTTCAAGGATTTCATTATGATCGATAAAAGTTATAGCACGAACGTTTTACGCTTAAACCTAGGTCAGAAACCCTAGTATATAGCTAATTTTCACTTTTAGGCACGCTGGCAGTTAATTCCAAAAATCTTCAGAGAAATGTTAGAATTTCTCTTCTTCCATATATAACAATCATTTCGAGGCGAAACTCTAGGATCTACGAACGTCCGATTCCAATCATCGGAAGTTTGCCGAAACCGAATCCCTGGTATTTCAAAACCCTAGAATTTCCCGACTTTGAGGACTTTATCTATTCAGAGCTTCAAATGAATATTCCACACGCGTACACCCATTTCTCTTGATGATTTCAATCTTTCTTCAGAAGGAAGTTTTCCATTCCGACATTCGAGGCAAAAAGCAACTTATCGGGTAAAATAGTTTTACACCGACTTTGCACCGACTTTGCATTAGTTGCCAAAAATACAAGGAGACATCTTCTTAGCTTGGGAATTCCTTTGCCAAAACCTATCTTAGAATTCATGGTGAATGACGCCGGAAAAACGGATTCGCGGAACTTTCATTTTCCCGCGAATTTCCACCTTCTATATATAGCAAACAAAGGAAGAAAAAACACAATTTTCCTCCATTTTCTCTCCTCTAAACCGCGGCCAAGAACAAGGAAGAAGGAAGAAGAGTTTTTCTTCATCGTTTGCTTGATCTTCGATCAATCAGTTGCTACTTCAAGGCTTCGAGGTATAGTCGCTAATCCTTACCTCCGATCGCTTTTTCCATAGCTTTTCTGTAGAGTTTTCTGAGTGGATAGTTTATGGGTTTTTGCAAAACTATCCTGAATCTTTCATTTCTGATTCTAAACCTCTTCTATGTAAGCCCAAGATCACTTCTGCCGGATTAGATTTTCTGTTATGTCGCCGGAATTCCGTCGGAATCAATTTGAGCCTAAAATACCCATTTATGTAGTTTTTGGTGTAAAGCTCCAATCTTTAGGCTGTAAACTATCGCCTTAGCTTAGTGCTAGTAGGATTAGTTGTTATGAACGTCGTTGGTGACGTCCCTGCAAAATTTTATTTTTGGGATTTCAGTTTTGAAAATCCTAAGTTAAAAATCCCTGCGACAGTTTTTGATCCGATAATTTTTCCGAGTTCAGAATACCCTTAGTTACGGCTTATGAAAGCATAGGAACCAAGTTTGATCGAAGAAAAATCGAACCCTACAATTACCTATAGTGGCCGAGAGCTATAAGGGGGGAGGAGGAAATTTTCCTTTTCCGAAAACTTGTCTTTTCGCGCTAGATTATCGTACCTTAGAGTATAGATTACTTCGAGTAACCTTAGTAAGTATCGATAGCTTAGTTTCCGATAGATTCTGATTGATTTTTGTGGTTTTGTTCTAAAGGTGATTTTGAGGAATTTCCTGAGGATCAACACCTTGCTTGTGAAGAAGAGTTTGAAGTTTTTGCTGGAGAACCTTCAGGTGAGGGCTTCTCACTGAATCTCTAGTTAATGCTTAGGGTCGATATTTCGACATTGTTTACTGTTTATGCACTGAGATTGTGTGTGATTGAAAATGTTTTCTGAGGCTTCGGCTGACAATGTAGATGATTCATCTACTGAATGTTTTTGAAGATTGACTTACATGCTATGTGCTATGTGGGTAATCTAGGATGTGTGGTGCATGCTTTATATGCTAAGTGCTAAGTGTTTATGACGCGATTTATTGATATATGACATGTTGTTGATTGTGATGTTTTAAATATGCTTTACACTGAAAATCTGAGATTCTGAATGGTGAGAATAGCGGGCAGGTCATGCCGATTTTATTTTGAGAGTTTTGAGAAAGTTTGATAGGACGAACGAGGTTCGGGCCTTGTATAGGGTTTATGGATCGAGACATTCTCTGGAGTCATTTGGGGATTCGAAGATCCCGAGAACTTATAGGAATTGCGATAAGACGAAAAGGGATATTATTTTGAAAAGAAAATTCATAAGACATTAAACAACCTCTAAATCTTTAAGTAAGGGTAATAATCTCGAAAGGAGGCTTTGGATGAAAATCATAGTTTTGGAAAACGAGAAGTGTCGTCGGATCCAAGTGTTGAGTCTGTTGTTGATGTGCTGTTGGAGCAGCGTTTGTTGTTGTGCTGTTGGAGCAGCGTTGGTTGTTGTGCTGTTGGAGCAGCGATGTTGTTGGGCTATCCTGGGGATAAGTCCGGGGAACCGTTAGTTCCCGAGTATGTGATACTCTTGTGCTGTTGGAGCAGCGATGTGTGTTGTGAAGTGTGTCTTTTGTCGCAGAATCGACTTTGCCTTAGGGTAAGATTTTAGAGACTTTAATTTACCTAGAACACGTGGCGACGTGTCGAGTGAGGACGGAGACGTTGTTTGACTAAGCATCTTGCATTCATGCAACATTAATGGGGTATTAACACAGGACGTACTCTGGACCTCGTCGGATTCCAAAATGGTCATAAGACCCGGATTTCCGTGATAGAGCGTCTGTAGACGTCTCTTGTAGCAGACCGAAATGGCAGACCTACGGGTTACGGCTGATCTGACTACCGTTGTTGTTGGAGTAAGAGGCACGCGGGCCGAAATGGCACCACCGTGGCTGGTGAAGGGCTGATCCGTTGATGTCCATCCGTTCCGGATTGCATATTGGTTGACTGGGTTAACCTGCATACATATCATGCAACATGCATACTAATTTAGTGGTTGAGTGTGATTGCTATTTGATTATCTTACTTGTAACATGCTAAGTGTTATTATTGCGTTCATGTTATTGTGGAACATGCAACCCTAGGAATGATATCTTTAGCTATAAGCCTAAGTGGCTATCTATTATTTGTACCTATTGGGTTTATTATCTACATAGTTCTTTAGAGTTGACCCTCGCGTCTTCTGTGTGTGTTTTGGCGGACAACGACTTTTGTCAGATGAACATTGCGGATTGGTTCGCAATGGTCCACCCTTCGGGGGGGATTAGGTACGAGATGATCGACCAGGACGACCCCGGGTCGTGGGTGGTTGACCCCGCGAGCCACCGAGCGACGTATTCGGGGCGTATCATGGAGGACCACGTGGATAGTGGAGGACTCTTGAGGTCAGGAGTGTTGAGGCGATGCTCTATCAGCTTCAACTTGCCACCGGGCGTTCACTGTGGACCAGGATTCGGAGGAGCACCGCCGCCACCGTCATCTTCAGAGGAGGAGGATCCCTCAGAGGAGAGTCCAGTGGGAGTGCCTTCGGCAGGGTCTAGTGCACCCTCTGTTGCGATCATCGATGATCAGGGTTCGGGCCTTAAGCCCGTGAGTCCAGCATCGGAGCGTACTGCGGTTACGAGGGGAGGACGGATAGGGTTGGTAGACTTGGTCGTTCTGGATTCTGATTCAGACGACGATCATGCTAGCACATAGTTTTGAGTGTTGGTATGAGCTCCTCGAGTTAGGATTAGTGTAGGAGTAGAGTTTTAGCTCTGATAGTCTTGCTTCATTTGTTACGTAGGGGACAGGGTAGATCCGCCTATAGCTTTTTGTGTGGTTTCCTTACGGGAATCACAGAGAGTTGGTTGGACTTAGGAGGTCTTATTTTCAGGCCATTAGGTCAGCTGATTCTCAGTTTTGAGGGATGGTGTTGCGGGCACTTCACCCTTTTCATTTGGTTTGTATATATTGCCTACGGGCGTTGCACTTTTCTTTCCGTCACTGGAGGTTACTCGTGACGAGGTTGCTACTACAGCGGGGGCTGTTTATATATTGTATATTAATTCTGATTTTTGTTATTGTTGGGTTTTATTTAATTCCGTCTTGTCTTAGTTATTATTTAAAAAAAAAAATATTCACGTTTTTCCGCATTAAGTTTATTTTGGTTACTAAAGTGACGCCACCGAAATCGGGGTGTTACATTGTGGTATCAGAGCACGGTCGAGTCTTTCGGGAGTTGTTGGGGAATAGGTCTTCTGTGCTAGGTTGTGTGACTCTGCAAAGAGTGAAAATTGATTGTCTGCAAGCGATTTTTCGCTTAAAAATTGATTGAAGTTATTGCTTACTCATATTGTATAGTGATGCTAGATGCTATCTTATGATAAGTACTGACTGTTTGCTTCCTTTAACAGAATATGGTGAATAATAACCAGCTAGCTGAGATGATGGCCACTATGGCCCAAGCGGTAACAGCGCAGGCCCAAGCGGTAACCGCCCAGGCAAATGATAATGCCATGAGGCGTGCTACTGAAGAAGCACGTGAACAACATCAGCGCCAGAGGGAAATAACTCTGGACCAGAACAAAGGCCTCAATGACTTCAGGAGGCAAAACCCACCCAAGTTCTCTGGTGGTACTGATCCAGACAAAGCAGATCTCTGGATTCAGGAGGTTGAAAAGATATTCGGCGTCCTACAGACTGTTGAGGGTGCCAAGGTGGGCATGGCGACTTATCTGTTGCTCGGTGATGCCGAGTACTGGTGGAAGGGCCACAAGGGGATCATGGAAGCCAACCATGAAGAGGTTAACTGGAACTCTTTCCGGGACGCATTCTTGGAGAAATACTTTCCAACTAGTGCTCGGGATGAGCGGGAGTCACAGTTTCTAACCCTCCGTCAGGGAGGTATGTCTGTACCGGAATTTGCTTCGAAGCTGGAGTCTTTGGCGAAGCATTTCCAATTCTTTAATGATCATGTTGACGAGCGCTACATGTGCAAGCGCTTCGTGAATGGACTGAGGCCGGATATTGAGGACTCAGTGAGGCCACTGGGAATCATGCGATTCCAATCATTGGTGGAGAAAGCCACGGAAGTGGAGCTGATGAAGAACCGGAGGTTGAACCGGGCTGGAACTGGAGGGCCGATGAGGTCGGGCTCCCAGAATATTCAGAACAGGGGAAGGTTTCAGAACAGGAGGCCATATCAGCGTCCTGCTGGTAGGGGATTTGCTTCGGGATCTTACAGGCCCATGGTGGGTGCTGCTGGTGGTTCAGGAGGTCAGACTCAGAACCGGGAACTGACTTGCTTCAAGTGTGGAAAGCAAGGGCATTATGCTCGTGATTGTCCCGACACGAGACCTCAATGTTACAACTGTAACAAACTGGGGCATACTGCGGCACAGTGCAAGGTACCAAAGGCGGAATCAGCCGTCAACACTGCCCGAGGGAAGCGTCCTGCTGCGAAGGCGAGAGTCTACACCATGGATGGTGAGGATGCTGAGGGGGTCGATGGACTGATTAGAGGCGACGGCGAGATTGACGGTAACCTTCTATCCGTACTTTTTGATTCCGGTGCAACGCATTCTTTTATCTCTAGAGAGTGTGCGATCAGATTAAGACTTCCCATTACTGCTTTGAGCTTCGATCTGATAGTTGCTACTCCTGCCAAGACTCTACTTGCTAATTCAGCATGCATGTATTGTCCGATAACATACAACAATAGGATCTACCATGCTAACCTAGTATGCCTAACTCTTAAGAACCTAGATGTTATCCTAGGAATGGATTGGTTGTCCCGCTATCATTGTCTTTTGGACTGCAACCGAAAGAGAGTGGTATTTCCTGATTCAGATCTTTCCGAGTATCTATCTGCCAATCACATCAGCGTCGCTTTGAACGAGGGATCTCAGGAGTATTCTGTTTTGCTAAGCTTGGAGAGCAAAGGGAACCCAGAAGTTGGCAGTATTCCAGTGGTGAAAGAATTCACTGATGTTTTTCCTGGCGATGTACCTGGATTGCCGCCTGTGCGCGACATTGAGTTTGCTATAGACATCGTACCGGGAACAGGGCCGATTTCGATTGCACCATATCGTATGGCACCTGCGGAGCTAGTGGAACTGAAGTCCCAACTCGAAGATCTTCTGTCGAAGGGATTCATACGACCAAGCGTTTCACCTTGGGGAGCTCCAGTCTTATTGGTGAAGAAGAAGGACGGGAAATCGAGATTATGTGTCGACTACCGGCAACTGAACAAAGTAACCGTCAAGAATAGGTATCCGTTACCTAGGATTGATGATTTGATGGATCAACTGCGAGGAGCTACGGTATTCTCGAAGATCGACCTGAAGTCGGGTTATCATCAAATCAGGGTCAAGACCGAGGATATCCAGAAGACGGCATTCAGAACCCGTTATGGACACTATGAGTACTTAGTGATGCCATTTGGGGTAACGAACGCACCTGCAATATTCATGGCTTACATGAATATGACTTTTCATACGTTCCTGGATCGATTCGTCGTGGTGTTTATCGACGATATCTTAATCTACTCGAAGAATGCCGAAGACCACGAGGAGCACTTGCGACAAGTTTTACAAGTGCTGAGGGAGAAGGAGTTGTATGCCAATCCTTCCAAGTGCGAATTTTGGCTCGAAGAGGTAAAATTCTTAGGTCATGTGATCTCTAAGGAGGGAATAGCTGTGGACCCAGCAAAGGTGGAGACCGTATTGTCATGGGAACGGCCGAAGACAGTGACGGAGATCAGAAGTTTTGTCGGTTTGGCGGGATACTATCGCCGTTTTATCGAGAATTTCGCGAAGATAGTTGGACCTTTGACTCAACTGACGAGGAAGGACCAACCTTTTGCATGGACTGAAGCGTGCGAGACTAGCTTTCAGACGATGAAGGAACGGTTGACGACGTCACCTGTACTCGTCTTACCGCAACCGGAGGAACCTTATGAGGTATACTGTGATGCTTCATATCAAGGTTTGGGATGTGTGCTGATGCAACATCGGAAGGTGGTTGCTTATGCTTCAAGACAACTGAAGGTGCATGAGAAGAATTATCCAACTCATGACTTGGAACTAGCTGCGATCGTATTTGCACTGAAGATTTGGAGGCATCACTTGTATGGATGCAATTTCACTATATTCAGTGATCATAAGAGCTTGAAGTACTTGTTTGAGCAGAAGGAGCTGAACATGAGGCAGCGTCTGTGGATGGAGTTTCTTAAAGATTACGAGTTCACTCTACAATATCATCCTGGAAAGGCGAACGTTGTTGCTGATGCCTTGAGCAGGAAGATGCACATCTCGTCGATGATGGTGAAGGAGCTGCAGCTGTTAGAGCAATTTCGAGATTTGAGCTTGGATGTGAGATTGTCCGAGGGAGAACTGAAGTTCGGGATGATCAGAATTACCAATGGATTGATGGAAGAAATCCGAGATCAACAGTTACAAGATGAGTTTCTGCTCGGGAAAAGGAATTTGGTAAGTCAAGGTAAAGACCCAGAATTCAAGGTAGGAAGTGACAACATCCTACGGTGCAAGGATAGGGTTTGTGTGCCTAACAACCCTGAATTGAGAAGATTGATTATGGATGAAGGTCACAAGAGCAAGTTAAGCATTCATCCTGGAATGAAGAAGATGTACCAAGACTTGAAGATGAATTTTTGGTGGCCAGGAATGAAAAGACAAGTGGCTGAGTATGTAGCCGCATGTTTGACATGTCAGAAGGCGAAGGTGGAACATCAGAAGTCTTCAGGTATGCTACAAAGCTTGGATGTGCCAGAATGGAAATGGGATAGCATATCGATGGATTTCGTTGTGGCTTTGCCAAGAACTCAGAAGGGATACGATTCTATTTGGGTAATCGTGGATCGACTGACTAAGTCGGCTCATTTCGTACCGGTGAGGACTACGTACAACGTGGAGAAACTATCAGAGTTATATATAGCGGAGATTGTACGACTTCACGGAGTACCGACAAGTATTGTATCCGATCGAGACCCGAAGTTTACATCACATTTTTGGGGAGCTCTTCAAGAGGCTTTGGGAACAAGGCTGAGACTAAGTTCTGCTTATCATCCGCAGACTGATGGACAGACTGAGAGAACTATTCAGTCGTTGGAGGATTTGCTACGCGCTTGCGTTCTGGACAACAAGGGGAGTTGGGATACCTTATTGCCATTGATTGAGTTCACATACAACAACAGTTTTCATACGAGCATTGGTATGGCACCGTATGAGGCTTTGTATGGCCGCAAGTGTAGAACACCTTTGTGTTGGTACCAAAACGGAGAAAATCTGTTGGTAGGACCGGAACTTCTGCAACAGACCACTGAGAGGATCAAGCAGATCAGAGAGAAGATGAGGACTTCTCAGAGTAGACAGAAGAGTTATGCAGATCAGAGGCGCAGAACTCTGGAGTTCGAAGAAGGAGATCATGTATTTCTGAGAGTTACTCAGACGACGGGTGTTGGTCGAGCAATCAAGTCAAAGAAGCTTACGCCCAAGTTCATTGGACCGTATCAGATCACTCGTCGAATTGGACCAGTCGCATATCAGATTGCACTACCTCCATTTCTATCAAACATTCATGACGTATTCCACGTGTCACAACTGAGGAAATATATTGCGGATCCGACACATGTTATCGAGCTGGATGACATTGAGTTGAAGGATGATCTGTCTTTCGAGACACCGCCAATTAGCATTGGTGACACCAGGATAAAACAGTTGAGAGGGAAAGAGATCGAGCTAGTGAAGGTCATTTGGAACAAAGACACTGGTGATGCGACATGGGAGCTGAAGGAGAAGATTCAAGAACAATATCCAGAACTATTTACTAACCCTTAAGTTTCGAGGTCGAAACTTTCTTTTTGGAGGGTAGTAATGTAAGGCCCGAGTTTTAGGCTTATGTTAAGTGAATAAACTTTTTATTCACGATTAGGGTTGATGTAATGTGAAGGGAAACCTGAACGAAAGTTTATTAAATGAAATATATTTATGAAGGAGAAAGTTCAGGAAAAGTTCAAGGATTTCATTATGATCGATAAAAGTTATAGCACGAACGTTTTACGCTTAAACCTAGGTCAGAAACCCTAGTATATAGCTAATTTTCACTTTTAGGCACGCTGGCAGTTAATTCCAAAAATCTTCAGAGAAATGTTAGAATTTCTCTTCTTCCATATATAACAATCGTTTCGAGGCGAAACTCTAGGATCTACGAACGTCCGATTCCAATCATCGGAAGTTTGCCGAAACCGAATCCCTGGTATTTCAAAACCCTAGAATTTCCCGACTTTGAGGACTTTATCTATTCAGAGCTTCAAATGAATATTCCACACGCGTACACCCATTTCTCTTGATGATTTCAATCTTTCTTCAGAAGGAAGTTTTCCATTCCGACATTCGAGGCAAAAAGCAACTTATCGGGTAAAATAGTTTTACACCGACTTTGCACCGACTTTGCATTAGTTGCCAAAAATACAAGGAGACATCTTCTTAGCTTGGGAATTCCTTTGCCAAAACCTATCTTAGAATTCATGGTGAATGACGCCGGAAAAATCGGATTCGCGGAACTTTCATTTTCCCGCGAATTTCCACCTTCTATATATAGCAAACAAAGGAAGAAAAAACACAATTTTCCTCCATTTTCTCTCCTCTAAACCGCGGCCAAGAACAAGGAAGAAGGAAGAAGAGTTTTTCTTCATCGTTTTCTTGATCGTCGATCAATCAGTTGCTACTTCAAGGCTTCGAGGTATAGTCGCTAATCCTTACCTCCGATCGCTTTTTCCATAGCTTTTCTGTAGAGTTTTCTGAGTGGATAGTTTATGGGTTTTTGCAAAACTATCCTGAATCTTTCATTTCTGATTCTAAACCTCTTCTATGTATGCCCAAGATCACTTCTGCCGGATTAGATTTTCCGTTATGTCGCCGAATTCCGTCGGAATCAATTTGAGCCTAAAATACCCATTTATGTAGTTTTTGGTGTAAAGCTCCAATCTTTAGGCTGTAAACTATCGCCTTAGCTTAGTGCTAGTAGGATTAGTTGTTATGAACGTCGTTGGTGACGTCCCTGCAAAATTTTATTTTTGGGATTTCAGTTTTGAAAATCCTAAGTTAAAAATCATGACCAAATACCCCTGCGACAGTTTTTGATCCGATAATTTTTCCGAGTTCAGAATACCTTAGTTACGGCTTATGAAAGCATAGGAACCAAGTTTGATCGAGAAAAATCGAACCCTACAATTACCTATAGTGGCCGAGAGCTATAAGGGGGGAGGAGGAAATTTTCCTTTTCCGAAAACTTGTCTTTTCGCGCTAGATTATCGTACCTTAGAGTATAGATTACTTCGAGTAACCTTAGTAAGTATCGATAGCTTAGTTTCCGATAGATTCTGATTGATTTTTGTGGTTTTGTTCTAAAGGTGATTTTGAGGAATTTCCTGAGGATCAACACCTTGCTTGTGAAGAAGAGTTTGAAGTTTTTGCTGGAGAACCTTCAGGTGAGGGCTTCTCACTGAATCTCTAGTTAATGCTTAGGGTCGATATTTCGACATTGTTACTGTTTATGCACTGAGATTGTGTGTGATTGAAAATGTTTTCTGAGGCTTCGGCTGACAATGTAGATGATTCATCTACTGAATGTTTTTGAAGATTGACTTACATGCTATGTGCTATGTGGGTAATCTAGGATGTGTGGTGCATGCTTATATGCTAAGTGCTAAGTGTTTATGACGCGATTTATTGATATATGACATGTTGTTGATTGTGATGTTTTAAATATGCTTTACACTGAAAATCTGAGATTCTGAATGGTGAGAATAGCGGGCAGGTCATGCCGATTTTATTTTGAGAGTTTTGAGAAGTTTGATAGGACGAACGAGGTTCGGGCCTGTATAGGGTTTATGGATCGAGACATTCTCTGGAGTCATTTGGGGATTCGAAGATCCCGAGAACTTATAGGAATTGCGATAAGACGAAAAAGGATATTATTTTGAAAAGAAATTCATAAGACATTAAACAACCTCTAAATATTTAAGTAAGGGTAATAATCTCGAAAGGAGGCTTTGGATGAAAATCATAGTTTTGGAAAACGAGAAGTGTCGTCGGATCCAAGTGTTGAGTCTGTGTTGATGTGCTGTTGGAGCAGCGTTTGTTGTTGTGCTGTTGGAGCAGCGTTGGTTGTTGTGCTGTTGGAGCAGCGATGTTGTTGGGCTATCCTGGGGATAAGTCCGGGGAACCGTTAGTTCCCGAGTTATGTGATACTCTTGTGCTGTTGGAGCAGCGATGTGTGTTGTGAAGTGTGTCTTTTGTCGCAGAATCGACTTTGCCTTAGGGTAAGATTTTAGAGACTTTAATTTACCTAGAACACGTGGCGACGTGTCGAGTGAGGACGGAGACGTTGTTTGACTAAGCATCTTGCATTCATGCAACATTAATGGGGTATTAACACAGGACGTACTCTGGACCTCGTCGGATTCCAAAATGGTCATAAGACCCGGATTTCCGTGATAGAGCGTCTGTAGACGTCTCTTGTAGCAGACCGAAATGGCAGACCTACGGGTTACGGCTGATCTGACTACCGTTGTTGTTGGAGTAAGAGGCACGCGGGCCGAAATGGCACCACCGTGGCTGGTGAAGGGCTGATCCGTTGATGTCCATCCGTTCCGGATTGCATATTGGTTGACTGGGTTAACCTGCATACATATCATGCAACATGCATACTAATTTAGTGGTTGAGTGTGATTGCTATTTGATTATCTTACTTGTAACATGCTAAGTGTTATTATTGCGTTCATGTTATTGTGGAACATGCAACCCTAGGAATGATATCTTTAGCTATAAGCCTAAGTGGCTATCTATTATTTGTACCTATTGGGTTTATTATCTACATAGTTCTTTAGAGTTGACCCTCGCGTCTTCTGTGTGTGTTTTGGCGGACAACGCCTTTTTGTCAGATGAACATTGCGGATTGGTTCGCAATGGTCCACCCTTCGGGGGGATTAGGTACGAGATGATCGACCAGGACGACCCCGGGTCGTGGGTGGTTGACCCCGCGAGCCACCGAGCGACGTATTCGGGGCGTATCATGGAGGACCACGTGGATAGTGGAGGACTCTTGAGGTCA